>NW_013665859.1:366830-371831 GCF_000517525.1 Limulus polyphemus | reverse complement strand
ATATTTACTAATGTTGAGGATGTGGTCACTTGACCCGCTCCAGAGTAATAATAAAAAGATTAGATGGCTGGTTCATTTTTTCTGAATGTTGAGTAAAGTTAATTCAAACAAAATAAATGATAATAAACAATTTGGTGTAAAAATAATTAAATAATTTGTTGTTAATAAATAATAAGAGACTAATTCTGGTGTGTAATGACTTAAATAAAATTTATAAACATTATAGTTCAACAACTTAATCTAGTTCACACCTCAGAAGTTGTTTATTAAGTAATTTGGTGATATAAATAATGTCCTGACTACTACTATGTCTGTCGTATCCCAGCCGATCTGATAAATCATGGTATTGGGCGAAAGGCCTTCTTGGCACTGGGTATAGCAGATGTAGTGAGGTTGACGTATTATTACATGCTTCTTCACTTTCATTCGTGGGTTCTTATAACATGTCACTGTGATTATAGAGATTCTGAATAATAATTAATCTTGGAGTCTATTAAAGAAAACGAAAAATATATGTTTATCGACATGAAAAATCAAACATGCATTTCACTACATCAAAGTAAAACTTTGTTGGAAGTTTTGAAAAACTTTGGTTTCATTTTTTCTACTGCTGCAGCTTAATCATAAAAGGTTCATGAACTAGGACTGGATAGAAAGAAAAAACACACTACATTAAAAGCAGATAATATATTTTAATATGTTAGATAAACATAGTCATTTGGTTTAAATTTGATATTTTCTGTGCTCTTTTCTCTACCTTTCTTTCATTATTTCCCCGAAAGGGGGCTGAAGGCCGCCTGGAGAGATTTCCTGTTTTAACCTATCGCACCATTATAAAGTAGTGTGTTGTCTGTCAGTTAGTCAGTAGACACTAAAATGACTTTACATAAGGGACGCTTAACGTTGCAATTTGTACTGTCGTGACGTCAGTAAAACGTGCGTATGCCAAGAATCACAATAAGAATTATGCAGACTGTAGGCTACAACACAGCATGAAATATGAACTTCAAAAGCAAGAAATGAAACCATTTGTTACTCTTAATTTTGGATGTATTTATTCTTGAAACAGAATACTTTCGTACACCCTGCGAAAGTACATTTAGTATATACATCTATATACAGAGAAAGTGTAGGTTAAGAACATAGGCCTACTGGTTTTCTGAAGGTATTTATACCATTCCTTATGTATACTATTGTTATGTCTCTAGTCGTTTGTTAATTTTCCGTAAAAATTCTTTCCGAAGAAACTTTAATGATACAGGTCCTTTCTTAAATAAAACTAGTTTATTTTTCCCTGGATACAACTTTGCAATACACTTAACTTCCACAGTCACTTTAAACACACGCTATAATTCAGAATGATTCACGCACTTACTTACGGTCACTACCGCGCTTGACTCAATTGTCCGTCTCTATCTCTGCCTGTCTGCAATTCAATTCCGATTTGATTAGTCTCATGTTAACCGGCGCACTTATACACAGGAATAGAGGGCGCCTAGCACATACTGGGTTATTCGTGATGTTCCCCGATCCTTCGAGAATATCATGATGTGTTACCAGAGTCACGTGACTACCGCTGTCGTTACACTATTTTAAAACTTTTGTTTCTGGGATTTGACGCTAGGCATTAGAAATTCCCTACAAAATTTATCGTAAAAGCTTAAGAGTTGAGGTAAATATGTACGTGGTTTAGAAGTTACGCTACAGTTAGGCTCCACAGCCTTGATTTTTCATAATTCTTTACATCAGGAATCCTATTTTAACTCAAGATAATAAGTCATTAAACTAAAATTATTTTTTAATCACTGCAAAAACTATTTTTGCCTTTTTTATGGTCAATGCTTATTGTATGACAGATATGTTATTTTTACTTGAAAGGATTTCCTAATTTAAAATATACACAAGAAAATATTTGATACATTGTATTTTTAACAAAAGAATATTTCATAAAACATTGCTAAGTACCAAATAAATTTAGCCAATCACTAGCCAGACAGATGAGGAAGTATAATCTCATTCCCGCCTTCAAGCGATAATCCACGCCTATTATTTTATTGTTACAGGCCACTGACATATCCCTAGAAATGATTGCTTGTTTTCATATTTCTATCCTGACTGTATTTTCTTTTGCCCTCTGGTGATTCCTGGTGTGATTTATGTCTGTTGGGCTTCCTGTATATCCCTAGGGGAAGCAAGTGTCGATACCTTATTATGTTCAGTTTTACCTGACGTGGTTATATCAATTTTTGATTATTTATGTTTCTATTATGCTACCCTATACGTTAGACAAGGTAATTATATGTTTCACTTTTCTGTGTATCCATGATGTGTTGAAAGTTTCTGTTGTTACAACTTTATTCCAATCTTCAATATAAATAAATAAAATACCTTTTTACTATTCACTGATTGAGCTTGGTCGTGAACTTTAAGAAAAATAAAAATATTCACATAAGCTTGAGCTAAAAAATCAAACAAACCTGTTTCAGTTAAGCTATTTTTGGTCATAGATGGGGGTAAAAATATGCATGCTGTTACATCGTCGAAAATTTTGTTCAATAAACAAATATAATGTTCATAAACCGCATGGTTTATGCCTCGTCTCGTTCCGTCACTATCTATTTATTTTACCCACCTCAAAAAATCAACACGAGTGATATATATATATATGTATGTGTAGGTTTCAGAAATAGTTTGACATCTTTTATAAACTCTAGATCTAATGTTACGGATAGTTTCGCTATTGGTATCATGTGACTAATATTCAGTGCAACAATAGAATTAATAAAACAAAGTGCTTTTACTACACACAAGTTCAAGGTTGTTGTTCAATGAACATGTCTTTATACTGTATACTAGTTCCAACAGTACTTTGTGTTGCTTTTTTTAGTCTTCTAATTATTATTTTTTTGACTGAAAATAACTGATGCGAACATTATGCAGCTATCTCTAGTATGAGCTGAGATAACTACGAACTTGCCGAAGTGTCGCGCGAACATATGCCGCAAATGACTTCAGGTGATCATCATTATTGTGGTTATGATTTATAATAGCGTAAAATGTGATTACAGCGACACTGGTGTTGCAATAAATTTGATTTACCTTTGTATACCATTCACAAACATGAAATATTAGCCAAGGTAAACAGAAAGACTTTTATGTTAGTTCCATAATCATTGGAAAAGTCAATGAATGAAAGACAATTTCAGAAGACATCAAAAGTCTAAACTTTGTTTTTAAACGTTTGATAAGATACACCACTTAAGCCACTTTAGAACGTTAATTTAAAATATGGTATGTAGAACAATAAGTTAATATTTGGGAATTACCTTAGCCTTCGTTATTCTTCTTGTAGCCTAAAGCCAATACAGTATACATTATAATTTAAAAGTTAAAGCTACAAGAATAATAAAACATTTCACAAGTGTGTTAAGTATAAATTTAAAATATCATACATCGTATTAAGAAAATTAATTTCATGACTATTTTAGTGTATATTAACATAAAATGACAACCGTTAAATATATATATATATATTTGAAATGAATTCTTAATTTGAATTCTACAATAATATATTTGTACAACTTACTGATTGTTTACATTTTATGTGTCTATTTATAAGCATGTATTCTATATTTTCTAGTTTTCAAATGTAATGATATTTCGGAGAAATCCTTTATTTTTGTTTTTGCTTTGTTACGATCGGCGTGGTATTTAAAGGATTTGGTGTACATTTAGTTTATGAATGCCACAAAATAGATCTATCTTTTTCTTTGATATTTTTAAACAACGCCACATATATTCAAATCTACACAAGTAACAAACCGCTTTCTTGGTGCTTGTGTTTTCGTTCATCCCTTAAGATTCAGTGACACATCACATATATTAAAACATTTATTACTTTCTATTACTATAGTAATAGATATAAATAACACTTGATTGGCCAGTCACTACTCTTTATCATCGAGGGGCATGTGCACATGCAGCCACCATTGTTATGTGTTGAAGTTCGAACTGGCAGACGATGTGAAATGGCTGAGAGTGACAGTCGTCTGTCTAAGTAACGATCCGAAAGAACGAACGGAACATAGGGCTATGCCATTAACTGTTACACATATCCTAACCAAGAGTCGAAAGCGGAGGATGCTACATTCCACAAGTGAGTAAAACTTTTTTTTCTCCATAATATATTTAGTTACAGAGGGTGATATCGCTGTGGACATGGTAGTGACATTGAACTGGCGTGAATGTTTACATCTAGTTTCAAACTATATATGTGAGTCTTTTTGGGGGGGGAGCATTTCACCTACACAAGTTAGCATGACAGTTTGACAGCTTTTGATTTGAAATGCTGAAAATATTAAGTTCTCCTATAAGTTGAAATAATCATCCACGACATTCTAATGTCGCCTGCTGGCCAGTCAGGCTATACAGAGAGGTCGCCAAAACATACACTATCTACAGATATAAGTTCTGTGTACATTTTAATCTGATCACTGACGTTATGGCTTCTCCGGGAAACAATTCGAATATAAGCCTAATAGTCAATATGCTCATTCTCAGAATTACATGAGAGATTAAGTTTTTGCAGTGGCCCCTTCCAGGCCAAAATCCTTGAGCTGTCAGTGTCATTATGTAAATAATCAGTATATATTACAAGTGGCCCAAAATATTTTGTGTTGCTTGAACAACAACACATTAATGTAACTGTGATATACATACAAGAGTGCTTATGACAGAGTGAGCCTAGTTTTATTACGGTATTTATGTACATATCTTTATATTTTGTTACATTTAACTGTAACGAATGTGTGAAATATCAGTTAAGTGTATTAGATGTATAAATATTTTCCACATTGCCGATTGTGTACTTGCATGTTCACATGAAAACAAAGTAGTGCAGAAATAATTCTTACATGAAATAGCAGACTTTGGCTAGCATATGAATTGTATAATGGTTGGAGACGGCCCGAATGGGTAATGAAGAAAAACTTTAATATAAGT
>NW_013665859.1:362652-365830 GCF_000517525.1 Limulus polyphemus | reverse complement strand
ACCTGTACATTTGCTGTTATGTTAAACTTATATTAAAGTTTTTCTTCATTACCCATTCAAGCTGTCTCCAACCGTTATTAGTCTCAAAGTGGGTTCCTCGTCATCGAATATGAATTGTATATTTAATGGTGAAATTTGTTGATTGTGCTATATATAAATATATATTCCTGAATTGTTCTTGAAACTAATCCACTGTAGTATACTGTACTCAGTTAGAAAAGTTAGACCTATGTCCTTGGTATTTCTCTACTTAACCATGTTTGTAAGATTTGTGAAATTACTTTGCGGCATACCTTACCTATATGGCTGTTTTCTGAAAACAAAATTTAGGTATTGAGGGAAACTGATTTATATTTTTATATTTTAATTTGCTATTATAAATGCTGGTAAACTAAACCAGCACAATTGTAAATTTATACAAGTTGAAAACGGACATTATGAAGTGTATTGAAATGTCCTTGATGGGAAAATATACTGGTCATGAAAATTTAGGTATGGACATATATTATGGTATGCAGATTAGACAACGCCAGACTAATGAAACTGTAATGAAAAGTGGCACGTCTCATTTGTTTTTAATCATTTAAGCATATACCCAAACAGTTGACCTATTTAAAACTTACAACTTTATTTGCACATGAAAGTTTATATAATTCCTAATTTCATAACTTGTCATATTTTTTCTGAAGTCAACATCAGTTAAATATATCAGATCAAATGTAAACACTATTTTCATGCTTTAATCTTCACATGTCTTATATATGTAATATATATATGATTTTCATGTAATATAAAATGTTTCGCATAATTAAGTAACATGACTTTATGTCGACTTTCAAAGGTGAATCCCACTATGGGGAATGATATTTGGTCTTAATGGCAAGATGATCTTGAGAGCCACTGATCCAATGAAGATAATGTTAGCATTTCATCCAAAATATTTTGTTCTGATTACGGAATAGTAGTATTAGTGAAATATTTTAAACTGGGTTTCACCAAGATGATAAATTTGCAGTATCATGAGGAATTCTTTATTTTTTTATTTACAGTAAAAGGCTGGTTATGTACATGAGTTAAGCTGCAATAAAAATTGGAGGGTTGTAGCAACGTTTTTCCTACACTTCAGGCCTCTAGTTATAAGATCTTGAAGAGATCATTTGGAGGGAAGGAGCTCAGATCCAAAAATATCTAGTAGTAAGTGAAGGGAGGTAAGGAGAACATGATCACTCGGTCATAACTGGATAAAAAGAGGAAAAGGGAGTCCTTAAAAGAGTTTGTTTGTTTGTTATGAATTTCGCACAAAGCTACACGAGGGCCATCTGCGCTAGCCGTCCCTAATTTAGCAGTGTAAGACTAGAGGGAAGGCAGCTAGTAATCACCAGCCAACGCCAACTCTTGGGCTACTCTTTTACCAACGAATCGTGGGACTGACGGTCACATTATAACGCCCCTACGGCTGAAAGGGCGAGCATGTTTCGGGTGACGGGGACTCGAACCCGCGACCCGCAGATTGCGAGTCGAGCGTCCTAACCTTGAGAGAGTAATATTTTTAATGTATTGTCTTTAGATCTAGTACAGTATATGTAATGCATCATTGATGAAATAGGTGTAATGATTTGGGTTACTTTTGGACTTCATGTTCTATTTGTACATATATATTTTCAAGCATTTGTATCAATTTTTTGCCGCAAGTTCTCAAATAAATCCGAATGAATTTTAGTATATTTATATCATAAATTATCTTAAATATTTCCACTCACTTCAATTAAGAACGTTAAATGTTTGGAGGTGCAGATACATCAATAACATTCTCCCCCACACCAGAAAAGTACATGATGCGCCACCTCTTGTTCATTGGCAACAATACTTGAGATGTATATATTTCTGTGACACATAATAAACACCAAGGAAAAATAACATATTTTAATCTTAAGATTTCCCTATGGGCTAAATTCTAATGCATTCTTCATATGACAGGTCAGATATGTGCGTTTTGTGAACGATTTTTTGCACTAATTTGTAAGTTGAAATCAGGTTTAAATAATCTTGGCTTGACAAATTTATTAAATTCAAACAACAAAAATTATCCAAGCGTCTAGTTTAGATTTAAAACGTCCATACCTTGAGAGGTGAGATCGCCTTGCCATTGTCAGTTCAATTGGCGGTCTCTGAAAGTTCAACACATAGCAATGGCGGCCGCTTGCGCATGCCGAAAATCACGTGACTTCCATTTTAGTGTTATTTATATTTATGAGTAACCTTAGTACACACCCTCGAAACGGGAAGTTTAACTACAAGTCTCTAATATTCCTTTCGAAATTATTTTCTAATAAAATGAATAATCTCGAAACTTCCATTTTTTGTTTGTTTATAATTAAGCACAAAGCTACACAATGGGCTATCTTTGTTCTGTCCACCACAGGTATCGAAACCCAGTGTCTGGCGTAGTAAATCCACAGACATACCGCTGTGCCTCTGGAGGTCAACTGTTCTATTAAATAAAGGCTGTGTCAATGAATCGATAACACATATAACGAGCGAGAAAATCTATAGTTAAATGCAAAGATATCGATATTTAGGGATTTTATTGTCTTATTGTTACTCTTTTAATTTATGTTGATTTTGTGAAGGTTGCTTCACGGTAGAGATAGCTTACGGTCGTACTGATTACTTTAAATATACAGTTCCGGAGTGCGGAATAAGTACCTGCACGTTAGAAAATGCATTTGGAGAACCTCGCATGGAATTCTATACTATACAGCGTTTATGTATGTCTGTCCGTGACGGAAATTTTCCCAATTCCTGCCCTCAGGTCATCAAAATGGATTCTAAGACCCTTTACTTTGTTCGTTTTCTCATTTTTACGAGATTGACAACTATTTCAAATTGTCTTTGTCCTGCTACATTACTACCAGCAAATGACATGCATTCACTCTGTACTGCCATCTTCGTGAAGTCAGCGAAACCAGCGCCACAACTGGTAGTTTGCTAGTTAATGTGCATGTATATAAATTATGTGCACCTATCAACATGAAGGAGTGTAGGAGGTTTCTGCTTCTCATATCTACGCTTTCAGATATGCTGATAATAATATAAATACACATAACACATACGCTGCTTATCGAATCTAATAAAAACTTTTAAATATACAACTATATAAATTGTTTGTTTGTTTGTT
>NW_013665859.1:354619-362415 GCF_000517525.1 Limulus polyphemus | reverse complement strand
GGAAGGCAGCTAGTCATCACCACCCACCGCCAACTCTTGGGCTACTCTTTTACCAACGAATAGTGGGATTGACCGTCACATTATAACGCCCCCACGGCTGAAAGGGCGAGCATGTTTGGTGGGATGCGGATTCGAACCCGCGACCCTCAGATTGTGAGTCGAGCGCCTTATCCACCTGGCCATGCCGGGCCCAACTATATAAATGCTTAGGTTAGTTATTCTTGCTTGAAAAAGTTATTTGTCTAATACAAATTACTTAAAATTTTCTTCAAAATATACTACCCCCCCCCCCTCCAGTGGCTCAGCGGAAAACTCGAAGGTTCCAAGTGCTAAAATTTGTGGTTAGACTCCTGCAATAGAGACAGCAAAATAACCCATTTTGTAGCTTTGTTTTTAATAACGAAGAAGGAACAATTAGTCAAAATTTACTGAAAAATCTTAAACTCTTTAGTTTGTTACACCCAAGAAATGACGATTAATGTCTGAGTTAGTTTACCAATAAATATCTACAGATTACATTTCTAAGTACTTCTGATTTTAAAACATATTTAATTGATCGTCTCAGCCTTGCACAATTCTCTTGACTTGCGTTTTTTATTACAATATGTAAGTACAAAATATTAAAGGTTAATTTTATAGAAATTGTAAATGTTTAACATGTATTTGTGAGGACCTTATCGTCAGAAAATTAAGAACAGTGGAAACATTAGATAACCACACTACTCTGCTGTAAAGTATAGATATTAATGAATTACGCAAGCCTTTTTGTCGGCCTCATATTATTATTTAACCCGTGTGCACTTAAACTGTATTTTTTTATTCTCATGATAATAATAATAGTTAGGGCTTAAATCCGAGTGCGTATTGCAGTCCAAAGTATCGCTAACATAAAGGGTATTAAACTAAAGCAACAATACGTACTAATTACTGTAAGTAATAACGTTAAGAATGGTATATTACATTAAATTGTTTTTAATTATTGGACTAAGTTTTTAGTTCTTCACATGCTCGCCCCTTCAGCCGTGGGAGCGTTATAATGTGACGGTCAATCCCACTATTCGTTTGTAAAAGAGTAGCCCAAGAGTTGGCGGTGGGTGGTGATGACTAGCTGCCTTCCCTGAAGTCTTATACTGCTAAATTAGGGACGGCTAGCGCAGATAGCCCTCGTGTAGCATTGAGCAAAATTCAAAACAAACAAAAACTAATCTATGTAGGCAGAAAGTTTTAATCAAAAGTTTGTATTAATTCTGTAATTCAACAACTTTGTAAAAACAGGAAAAAATTAGAGTATTTCGTTAAAATGTTCGTTTGTGAATAATACGGGTTAATCAGGCAAATGGTACCACTGCTTATGTAGGGATGGTTCGGAATGTTAATCGAAATGGTATTTTAAATATTGTCTCAATAGGTCGTCAGAACTTTACAATAGTGTATAGTGTTTCCTTTTATAACAATATATATGTAATGATTGAGTAACAAGTTCTGAGAATGTCTGTAAATGTCATAGCAAACGTTTGAATTTCTTGTTCTTCTTTCTTCTGCTTCTTTTTTATTACATGATAACTCAAAAACCAAAGCAATGATGTCAACCAATTTTACTGAGGTGATATAGTTTTAAACGGAGTATCCGTATTTATATATGTATTATCAATAACTAGTAGTGATTTTTTTTAAATCATAATTTTCGTGTAAACGAAGTTATCATTACCCCTTGAAGTTAGCTTTTTTACAGAAATGTGATGATCCTTTAAAAAGCTTAAGTACAGGGTGAAACAGGAAATACCAGCCAATAATAGATAAACAATATATATTACAGTTGGAACTTCAATGTATTTAGCACTTGCTTATAAATACAACCTTCCTATGTCTATTGAAACACTGCATTAAAAAAAGCAAACAAGTAAAGAAAATACTTTTCAGAAAAGGAAGTAAATGTAGGGATGGTTAATATCAATCCTTCAAAAACAATGCCAACTAGATAGTGGGAATGGCATTTTTATCATCCCTACATAATAGCACAGACAAGAATTAACATATAGTAACATATATAACTATTGAACTACAACTGAGTTTAATTTATCTTCTTTTTTTTTCCTGTTAACATTCTACTACACTGTGTGCCTGTGTTTTTAAGTAGGAATAATGTAAATGATGTAGGGATGATGTTTGTATTGTTTTTAAAGGATTGATATTAGCCATCCCTACTTTTTTTGAAAAGTTTTTCTTTACTTATCTACATAGGTATGGTTTGTTTTGGATATTCTCGCCAGTTTACTCAAGGGCTTACGGCGTTAGCCGTTCCAAATTTGAACTGACAACCTAGAAGGAAGAAAGTTAGCCAACAACGCTTACTGCCAATTCTTGTACAACTTTATCGAATAGTGGAGTTTGACAGTTACTCTTATAACGTACTCACGACCCCTAAGTATGGACCCCGATGCTTTGCGACATCGGAAGACGAATGACAGACTTTCGGATCCAAAATCCACCATGACAACCACTTGGCCACGCCCGGCCCATCTATTTAGGAATAATGCATCACCACTTTAATAATCCTTTAATTACTAACACGAGCATAATACGTACAGATATTTTCATACTAGGTCTTTTTTGTTTTTACTTAACATAGTTGCGGGTCAGCGTCTTATATTAATTAATTAAATATTAGTTATTTTTTTACATGTCACAAATATATTACTTAAAACAATTATAAGAGGTATAAAAAATTTACTAACATTTGTTCCTAAAAGTCAGAAATACAAGTAAGCTGTTTTATTAACATAATTTCCGGACGCACTATACGCCTCTTTGATACCTTAGTAACAGGAAGGGTAAAATATGAAAATATGTACACCTGATTTCGATAGTAACTATTATGAACTAAGAGTAATGCAATACCATATAGTGATTTTACTCTCAGACTGTAGTTTGTTTATATTTTGATACATGTTTATTTATTCAAGATTCCCCTTGTCGAACAGTTCTGACTTCAGTGAGGTGTATTTTAAACTTTCAATTATGTTTACATTACATGCCACCAAAATAGGTGAGGCATGCTGGAATATTGGAATAATTTATTTAAAGATCGTAAATTAGTAACTAAGCGTAGCAGCTTTCTTGAACCTCAAGAGGTTTGTGACCGGTTTCTTTAATCTGTTTTCAGTCCTTTGGCCAATAACGCATGTGTTTATAGATACTATAATTACTTTTAGTGATATTCTTCTGAAAGACCGTAATTTTCCAGCCACGGGTTTGAGAAAGAGTTGATCAAGCCTAAGAAATTTGTCTGTTAATGATAAACATTAGTGTTAGAGCCAATGTATGTCGCTTCCATATTACTTTAATTATTATTATTATACTTTTATTACGGAGATTATTTTGCATTTTTAGCTTAGTTTATCTATTTAGGACTAACCTAAATCTCCTAAGATGGCCGAACCTCGTGATATTATTGGGTTTAAGGCCGAAAATGTCGTTAACAACGAGGATACTCAACCGATGAAAGAATGTGTTCTAATATTTATGAGTAAGAACGTAAGAAAAGTATACGTAATTAGCTTTATTTATTGCTGGGTTAATTTTTATTTTAACTTTTAACCTAAGTAGGTGTCCTCCGGTAGGTTCAGCAGTAAATTTACTTACTTAAAACGCGGGTTCCATTCCCCGCGATAGACAGAGAGCAGGTAACCCATTGAGTAATTTTGCACTAAAGAAGACAACAACCCTAAGTAGATAGCTTGATCTGAGCAGTAAGTCTGAGCTTATGACGCTAAAATTCCAGTTTCGATACCCGCGATACCAAGAGCACAGATACCGTATTGTATAGCTCTGTGCTTTATCATTGGCTCATAAACATAAATACGGCTCATAGTTATGCT
Source organism: Limulus polyphemus (assembly GCF_000517525.1). Lineage (NCBI taxonomy): Eukaryota > Metazoa > Arthropoda > Merostomata > Xiphosura > Limulidae > Limulus > Limulus polyphemus. The sequence continues at coordinate 358,537 of NW_013665859.1, read as the reverse complement.
GAAAACTCTTCGAAATAATTCCATCTCAGAAGTTTTTATAAACAAGTGTCTCACTTTAACTCAGAGTTTCCCAAAGTGGTCGATGAGACTGTACAGGGGGTGAATAAAGACCTACGGGTCGATAGGGGGTTGAAAAGGGCCCCTATTCATACGCTTGTTAAAGACAATCAAGCCCATCCATCTCATTAGAGAAAATTAAAACCTCATTGGTTTTTTTTTACGTTTTATGTTTCCTGACGATTTTATTATGATGAATAAAAGTTGATTATATATTGAAGTTTCTTGTCTTAGAAGTTTCATTTATAATTTATATTCTAAGAATTTGGGGGTCGATAACAACTTTATAAGTTCGTCAAGGGGTCGACAACTCAAATAGGTTTGGGAAACCCTGTAGTGAGTTTAACTCGTGCCTTTAGATTGTTGGTCAGTGATGACGCAATTGAACCATCTGGCGTGGCTTGGCGGACCGATAATGTTTGGCTTCATTTCATGAAAGTCACTCACAATACCTTAAAACTCGGACTAGCGTGTTTATTAGAGCAGCAGTTAGTATCTCTGCCTTACTAGCCAGACAGAAACATCTATACATAATTCCTGTCGCTAACTTTCATCGATTTTATCAACAGGAGGTCTGGAATCGTTATTGACTGGTACATTTTTTTAGCTATAAAATAACAAACCTGCTAATCGCAACTTGCCGTATAACCACATGTAAAGCACGTGACATTATTACTATTAATTGAATAACTAAAGTGCCACTATCTAGTGTGAATCACAAAATGCATGATCAAAGGTCATAGGTCATAGTAACAGTTCCATATATAACACTCCTATGTTATATATATATATATCTGCTATTTACAGATAAATTAACAAGTATGTGTTCATAATTTATAATTCTGCTATCACGAACAGTGAATCAAGATACTCCATAGGTGAATACGTTGAACATAAAGTTCGTTACATCATTTCCCGATATTAATGTTAGTTGGGTCGGCTTCATTACAATGATGTATCAATGATCTTAATTCGAGATTTATGTGGATGTAACTTCCTAATGTTGTTTCATTGCTAATTATGCTATTTTCAAGCTGCATTATGATTAGGTTGAAAATAATAAGATTATTAAATTTATTATAGATATATCAAGCAAATTATCTGGCAAAAGAAAATATTTTACTGACAAGTGGTGATAGTTGAAGGTGTACTCTTTGAAACATGTTTTTATTCTTTGTAAGTTTTTGTTGTTTTTCCATAGATATGCTTCAATATGAAGAAACAACACTATACGATGACCTCTGGCGGTTGTTAATATTTCATTCTAAGCAGTCCAATACCAGTAAAAGGGGAGTACTAATGACATTTTGGGTACATTTGCTATTGGTGCCCGATGACAATGAGCCCTTCTTCAAGAGTATAGATAATTAAGTCACAGTATTAATTTAAACGCTATAAAAAGTAGTCGAGAGATTTAATCTATAGATATATTTCATCTTAGCTTGAAAGCAATCAACACTTTTAGGCTATAGAGCGAGAACTAACGTCCCAGTCAATTTGGTAAGAACATGATAACACTTAACTTTTAATCTGCCCAAGATGCTCGTACTTGGCCATTTGTGAACAATGCTAATTAAACCCTATAGTTAAAGCGTTGGTTAGAGTATTTTCCCTTTACCTGGTTTATCACAATTAATTAGGAATTGGTAAATATAGTTTTTATTGTAACCACACTTTAAACTTTTAAAACTAAAAATTCGTTTCCCTTTACCTGGTTTATCACAATTAATTAGGAATTGGTAAATATAGTTTTTATTGTAACCACACTTTAAACTTTTAAAACTAAAAATTCGTTTCCCTTTACCTGGTTTATCACAATTAATTAGGAATTGGTAAATATATTTTTTATTGCAACCACACTTTAAACTTTTAAAACTAAAAATTCGTTTCCTTTAAGACCTTCTAAACATCTCAAGAAACTTCATTTCAGTGACATATTGTTCAGATATTTTGGGGAATAACTTTATTATTCATACAGCTGATCTATAACTGAGTATCTATACAATAAAACTTTTTTTTTATAGTTTTATCAATAATTCTTTACTGTTTGTATACCTAACAGTGTTTAATTTTCTGCAGTCTGTTAAACTCAATACTGCTTTATTTTCTGCAGTCTGTAAACCCAATTCTGTTATATTTCTGCAGTCTGTTGAACCCAGTACTACTTTGTTTTCTGCAGTCTGTAAACCCAATCTATTATAATATTAATACTCAGTTTTGTCTGTCCTGAAAATGCGCGTGCACCTTACTATTTAAATGCGTGCGCATTTATTTCAACGGATCTAACCAAAAGGCAGATGTAAATATACTTTAGTAGACTTCTTTTTTTCAACATATTGAAATATTATCAACAATTTTAAAAAGGTCTTTCGTTAGGTCGTAGAATAACATTATAAAGTTATTTATTGATAGTATGATAAAGTTTAGCCCTAACTGAACTAAAGCAAAAACCTACACAAATTACAGTACTAATTTATCTCTTTATCGAATAAATGCCGCACTTAATGTTAAGCTTAAGACAAGTGGACTTACAGATTTCGGTGTCTGCGATTAAATTATTTTGTATTATTCTAGAAATCCTGTATTTAAAGAAGGACTGTTGAAATAAAGACACTCATTTGACCACAGATGTTTCGCGGGTCTCTAGTGGTATTGTTTTATTTTTTTTGCAGTCTGTAAACCCAGTGTAAAAAAGTTGAGGGGTATCTTATTGACGTAATGTAAATTATTTTTCCATCAAATAACCAAATCTGATACATTAGACATATTCAGTCTAATAGCAGTGTACTGTTATTGGATTAGATATAAGATTAGTTTTTATGGTTAAACTTCTACTTTTCGAATTCCATGTTGCTATTTTCTGTTGTTGTTTTTTGTCCGTTTCGAAATGGATAAATTCTCTTGTATCCAATTTTTTTAAAACATTCTGTAAAAGTAAATTTTAACGTTATTTTATTTTTGTTGTCTTGCTACTGAATTAAAACAGGTAGATATACTATATTATTACTGACGAGTATTGTTGTTGTTGTTTGTTGTTTGAAGTTAATCAAAAAGCTACACAATGGGCTATCTGTGCACTGCCCACCACAGGTATCAAAACCCGATTTCTATCGTTGTAAGTCCGCAGACATGCCGCTGTGCTACTGGGGGGCGACGAGTATAGACATCTCCAGCGCTCTGCCTTAAATCTAGGTCAGCACAGTGTTATTATTTAGACCCAACGTTTAATACGTTCAGTTTAACAAATTCAGAAAAAAGATGTTTTCTTTTTAGCATGGGCCCGGCATGGCCAGGCGGTTAGGGTGCTCGACTCGCAATCTGAGGGTCGCGGGTTCGAATCCCCGTCACACCAAACATGCTCGCCCTTTCAGCCGTGGGAGCGTTATAATGTGACCGTCAATCTCACTATTCGTTGGTGAAATATTTAACAGTGCAAACACCCTATTTCCAGAAAAAAGCATACTATCAGACCTAGAGATAAAAAGTTGTCATGTCATTGGTCAACTAGAAAAGTTCCATAGACGTGTGAGTATCTTTTAATTATTTCTTTAGCGTTTCTCAACTTAGAGCACAAATTTGCAGCCCCAGGTCAAGTCTCAATAGTATGTGGGAATTATGAATCTCTACACGTTGTTGCATAGTAATAGACCTATAAATGTATTAGATCACATTATCCAGTCATATAGATATACAGTTATGTGAGATCCAAGTGTTTATTGTTATAACAGGGCGTAACATCGCCCTTGACGTAAATAATTATTACTACTATTCTGCGAAGCATGCTCGCTGCTAGGTTCCGACAGTTTGTTTGTTTGTTTTGGAATTTCGCGCAAAGCTACACGAGGGCTATCTGCGCTAGCC
>NW_013665859.1:340478-354480 GCF_000517525.1 Limulus polyphemus | reverse complement strand
ACTCTTAGCTACTTTGTGACGGTTAACTTCTCTAGGTGGTCTCAGAGTTATGATCTCGGCTTCTGATGGGCTATTTCAAGACACTGGTGTTGAGACTTTAAAATTAGACTTGGGTCTTACGTGCATTAAGGTAGGGAGCATTATCTTTCGCGAGCAACTTTGTAGTCAGCTGACCAAAAATTCTACCTTGATCCTTGGGATGTGATCTCTCGATATCCATTGGCGTTTAGAAGAGCCGACACTTCAAATCTTGGTATTGTCCGCCCACGACCCAACATCCTTGCATAATAACATTCCCTCTTCGGTCACCCACATCCAACACCCTTATATTATAAAAATCCCTTCTCAGTCCTCTACACTTAACGCAACATAATCGTGCTTGAATTGTCCTCCTCTTGCTTCCAGTCCTATGTCTACGAGTCTTCCTTTTGAAAGCGGATGTAGCAACTGTCATTGCTTAACAAAACTTGTGATTGGTTGTCAAGGTGCCAGTGACTTTACCCCACGCCAACTAGTTCCAAATATACAAATATACATGCAGCCATTTCAAAATGGTAGACATGTTTTAAATTAAAAGCACATTGACCATACTTTTTTAAGCCTTGTTTATATGTTTTGTGTAAATGCAAAGTTGCGCAATGAATATTCCGAGCCTTGCATACCTCAGGGATAGAATCCCGAATATTAGCGTTATATACCCTCAAGCTTATCGCTGAGCTACTGGGAGGCCTTTCCAGGCACAACATAAATATATTGCGACTATCGGTTCACTAGCGCTTAGTATTACTTTTATATATAAATTTGCTTTCTACTAACGACGTCAAGCAAATAATGTTTTATTTGCGTTTTCTCAAGAACATTGTTTATAAATACGTTTTCAAGTGTTTATGATCCACTTTATATCTTAGGAGATTCAACATTGGAAGAAATTAGTAAAGAAGCTTTAAATGAATGGCAAAAGCAAGAAATAAACAATTCAGACAGGTACTTAAAAAGAAAAGAAAATTTACAAAAAAAAAGAGAAGGCGGAGAATAGGTCAAAGGTTAAAAAAGTATACGGCTCCCGGACGAGACATGCTCTCCTGGTGTCAGATCGGTCGTATCACGCGTGCTACAGGTTGAAAAAGATCCTGTCGGCCCCCTTGTAAAGACATTTATCAACTCTGTTCACTAGGGGTTGTGAAGTACCAGCAAGATTTCGTAGGTTGGCGTCAGCTACAGTTGGTGTCTGTTGAGTAAAGTTTATAGAACCTAGCAGGTAAGCTAGGTTACCACGTGTCGGATATAAAGTTGAATTATTGTGTACCTTATTCTTTAATAACAAAGGTTTCCAGCTATGAATTCACCAGTTATTGTAGTGCAGAACGCGGTGAATTAGCCGTCCCAAATTTCCGACTTTTATTTTGCTACCTAACTCCCCGCCGTGTTCGAACTTTTCTGTGTCAAAACTTCACAGTTTTGCTGTCCTTAAAATAATTGATGGCTTCATTTATCACCAGGTGGAGAGAGTCAGAATGGCGTCGTAAAATGCACAAATGTCGTCTGAAACCAAAGATGGAGGGACTGATAGTCTAAAGCACGTGACTTCGTGGCTGTAGTCTATCTCACCTGATGAGTTCTGATGAATTTTGACATGTACAGGGTTTTTAATTTATTTTAAGATATGATTAGACATCAGTAGTTGTTCCGTTCTCCACATTAGATGTGAATCACGGATTCCCTGTGAAAGTAATCAAGTTGAAATCACATACGTCTTTATCGTTCGTTTTTATTCTTCATTGTGCAGCTTAGAAAGAAAACATTTAAACTTCGCTTTTCAAACCTTGTTTGCTAAGGTGTACGATTCTCACTTGTTTTTATATAGACATAGATTTTGTCTACGGCTTTCTTAAATCTTCGTTGATTTTTCATAACCTACATGCCATGTCTTTGTGAAAGTCCGATAAGTCTATGTTAAGTGTGTATTTATCTCAAATCGTCAAATTCGGTCCTGACTGATTTATAAACAAACACGAGAAATCAAATATCTCCAACCTTGATCAGTAATGAAAAAAATTCTTGACTATTATGAATATGGCGTTGTAAATGTTTAAATATTTTATTAATAAATATTACTCACGTACGCGGGGTGGAGGTCGAGGGAGTTCGGCCGAACCCCTATTTTTGTGATGTAAAAAATCATGCTTATACGGTTATTGAGCAGCTGTTTATGGTATTTAACGTTTTATACATAGTCCACATTCTTCTGATGAAGCATCTACATATTCTTAGCTTGAAATAGTCGCATGCCCCCAGACTCCCGTAGCATTAACATGCTTTGCATGCTGATTGTACTTCGCACAATAGTGTTGGCTTTTGATTTCACAAATTATAACCCCTTCAAACATTTTATATATGGGCTTGAATATAATGCATAAGACTCAAACACAGCCTAAGGTATGGATATATATAAATGTTTATTTGAGTATTTCAGTTTCTGTTGTCAAGAGACCGTTTTCATTTAACATTTTGAAATAAACTGAGATAATTTTACTTAGATATGTATACATTGGTTTAAAGTAGCATTATAATAACATTGTTTATAATATAGTTACGAATGTCAGAAAAATTTTCCAAAATAATTGAAAATCGTACAATACTAAAATATAATGCATTTTAGCATACCCAAGTAAGATTGTACATGAGATTGAGCATGAACGTTATTTCGGGTAAAAAAAAAACAATTACATTATTGCGTAATGTTATAAATTCTAATTCAAAAGATCAGGCAAGTAAGTAAACATGACGTTTTTCGTTGTTTCTTAATTCCTAACAAACTCTACTGACATGACAGCATTATAAATGAGAAAAAACAGCAACCTGTCAATGGAAAGCAGAAAAAAAAGATTACTCCAAAAATTTTTGTTTTGAATTTCGCACAAAGCTACACGAGGGCTATCTGCGCTAGCCGTCCCTAATTTTGCAGTGGTAGATTAAAGGGAAGGCAGACAGTCATCACCACCCACCACATCTATGGGGTACTCTTTCGCCAACGAATAGTCACATTATAACGCCCCCCCCCCCACACACACACAGCTGAAAGAACGAGTATGTTTAGTGGGACGGGGATTCGAACCCCCGACCTGCAGATTACGAGTCGAGCGCCACCTGCCCACTCCAAAAATTATTCTTTTATATATTTAAATTATTCTTTAAACAATCGAACCACAAAAATGAAAGTAGAGTATATTTTATGAGCACCATTTATTCATTAAATACAGTTAATAAACCAGATTTATTGACAATATTTATCTAGTTATACAATCTATGAAACGTAAGTACCCTAAAATTCGATGGTTATAGCTTAGGACTGACTGCATCAACTAGTCTGAAGTAGTCACATTTAGCAGAACAAACTTCAATCTTCGGAACTACATAGGTACCCTCCATATATTGTAAATATATTGATGATGTTTTCGATATGGGTACATGTACTGATGATGAACTCGATCTTTTTCTTCAGTTCGTTCAATCCCTTCACCCATCACTCCAATACACGTGTTCAGTTTCTCACCAAATCATTTCATTTATTGAAATAAATATTTCTCTGACTGATGATGGTAAGCTCGCGACGTCTGTACATTACAAACCGACGGATAAACATAACTACTTACATTCTCACTCCAGCCATTCCTCAATACGTCAAGAGAAACATCACAGTTCATCAACTGGCGTAGGCTCTGCAGTAACGACCACGATTATAATAACAAATCTATCAACATGCTCCACTTTTTCGAAAAACATGGCTACCCTACTTTTCTTCTTCATCACACTAAAGATAATCCACATACTAACAATAAACGTCCGAATTTAGCTTTCTAGAAATTGCTTAGCTTAAATCGTATCATTAATTATCACACCAACGCCGTAGACAATTCAAAACTTCCAACTCCACGCGTCCAACCTCGCCTTAATCAACGCACTCCTACTGATCATCAACACAATCCCCTTACGCTTACGTTTCACCCATTCAACAAATAAATAACACGTATATTGTTTGAAAACTTCCACATCATAACGCAGGACAATACCATCGGTTACATGTTCCCTAACGAACCTGTAATTTCTAATAAACGAGACACTAACACCAAAGATTTACTCGTCCATAGTCCACTTCCGAACAATATACAACTATCATTTGCTACTCAAGTTGGTTCGTACAGTTGTCAAAGGAGCAGATGCAACACTTGCCCTTACATTGATCACAGAACATCTGTTAGAGTATTCTGTGAATAGCCATTTCGAATGTACATCTAAATGTTTAGTTTATTGTATTATTTGTAACAACAGTGACTAAATCTACGAATACGAGAACATTTAAGTAGCATCTTGATTAAAGATCAAGATAAACCTGTAGCTCGGCACTTCAACAAAACTTATCATTCTTTTGAGCACTTTAAAGTATTTTCCTTACGTCTTGGTCCCTCCAACGGCAATAAAAGAACCAAAATCGAAAAAGAAATAATTTTTAAATTGGGTTGTTTAAGTCAAGAATCATTTACAGGGGGCGAAGTAGAGGTAAAAAAACGCCCATAAAATCCGCAAAACGCAAAACTGAAAATCTGTATGTACACCCGCATAGACCTAATGAGCTTCCATACCAATTTTAGTGAAGATCCATCCACATCCTCCCGAAGTAGTTACATGGACACACAACGGACAACAGACAGTACTATTATATTTATACAGATTCTCGTAGTTGTATCTCGCGTTACATTGTGTTTTCGTATAGTGTTTCATTTCAAAACGTGCCTGTAATTGTCATAAACCGATGGGTTTGTTTCTGGCTTGACAAAGAGCGTTTGCTCGAAACGTCGCTAACTAAATAAATTACTAACATAACTTTTAAAGGTGAATTTTCTCTAAAAGTCTAATTTCTTTATTTTATCACATTCGCATTTTCTACATATTTATTCCCTGTATTCTTTTATAGATGATTTAGGCAGAGTTTTCATGATGAACAAACAATGATAAAATGGGCAACATCTGCCTAGTTCAGAATGACACGTGACGTAAGGAAAAGGTATTGGAGGATTAATTAACAAAAGTATAGCTCAAGTGGAAAGGACAACGGTTCAAAAGACTTAAGTCTTCTGTTTTGTGTTGTTGGTTTGTTTTTGTCCTTGTGATTTATAGTCTAACGGTGTTTGTTACATAAACTTTGGATCAATAACTATTTAGATAAAATTTGTTTGGCTACGTTTTGTAATTCCGTATTTCCAGTTTTACACACTTTGATTTGTGTTACAATTCACCCCTGGGAAAACAATATGTAACCTTCCATAAGTGCTAAAGTTATCGGTTTCTCTAAAGCGCGTGATTCATCTGCATTTTATCCTTAACGTTTTACAACTATCGTGAAAACTGGTTTATTGATAATGCTGCATTTGTTCTTGTAATATATTCTGCTTGTCGCCTTTCATCGGTTAACAGTTTTTTGTACTCTATATATAGTAACAGCTATGTTCATACAAGTTCAGTATAATTAAGCGACCATGCTTCCGTTCCGAATATTTTTGTACATTTATTTACTGATGGATTTCTTCATAATAACATCCTTAAGAAATTAAGGGGGGGGGGAAGCGAATAAACATAGACGCACACACACACATGTTCTCCAATATAAAAATCTAATTCAAAAATAAAAAATAAAAAATATAATTAGTTTCGAAGGCCGAACTTTGGAATTTTTCCGGGTTACCCTTTTCACTTGCTTGCCCCTTCTTAATCTCGCTTCTGGATTTTCATTTCTTTCGTTCATAGATATGAACACGTTTTTCAAAATCTTTGTTTTTGTTTTTTCTCGTTAGACCTTTGTGATATGTGCATAAAGGCATACATTCACGTGCATATAATCATCGCTTCCATATCAGATATATATGGAATTGATCTACATCCAGTATATCTGGAAGATTCTCCTTGACGATTAAAATCAATAACTAATGTTTTTATTGAGTAATTTAATTCTACTGAAGCCCTGTCGTTGTTAATTAGCCTTCATTATGATAGACGTTACTACAGACTGAATGTTTATATTTGATACTGTAGTTGGTTGATTGACGTGTTTTCTAGGCATCTCGAAAAATTAAGCTGTATCCAATAAAAATTAGCATAAACATACTTACGTAGATTTATGACCATTTATGTGCCACGTAACAACTGTGATCTCTTGGCAAAGTGGAACGCATTATAAAACCGACGAATACTCTTTGCTTGGATGTGTAAAGAAAAATTAACTATAATTCAAGATTCTGTAGTTTTTCAAACGAGTCTACGTTTTCCTTATGAAAATATAAACGTCGTTCAGTGTTTAGACTACACATTGGAGGAAAGAGTACGCTTGTGACGTTGTGGAAAATGTGATAATTAATTGAAAACTCAGAAAAGCCGTGATTATGGTTCAGGTTACGTGTGTGTTGTTTCAAATTAATAGTTTAATAGTTAAAATTTATAGCTATTGTATAGTATGGTACCCTAGCAAGAGCCCAGTTATCACATACATGTATGACTTCATAATAGTTATAATAGTGTTCTGTAAAAGAAATACAAACCACCGAGATGGCATGTGATATCCAATTCACGTGATGTATATTGACATAGATATTAAAGTAGTGAGATATAATTTATGTAATTTATCATCAAAATACTTACAAAACACAGTAGAAACTGTGTAATTTATTATAACCACATTTAAGAAACAAAACATCTATTTCCAATGCACGATTATCATATAAAAACGCATATTTCCTTTTAATCGGATAAATATTACTGGACAAATTATATAACAAAATTGCAATTGCAAAGTAAAGCAAAGTCTGGGTACCTTCAGGTGAACGTTATTATCGGTAAAAAGTATGAGAGGTGAAATTTTTGCACCATACGGGTAGAATTCAGGTGAACGTTATTATCGGTAAAAAGTATGAGAGGTGAAATTTTTGCACCATACGGGTAGAATTCAGGTGAACAAAAATTTCACCTCTCATACTTTTTACCGATAATAACACCATACGGGTAGAATTCAGGTGAACGTTATTATCGGTAAAAAGTATGAGAGGTGAAAGTTTTGCACCATGCGGGTAGAATTCAGGTGAACGTTATTATCGGTAAAAAGTATCAGAGGTGAAAGTTTTGCACTATTCTGGTCAAATGTGGCTACATCAGGATGAAGCATCAAGTCACGCACGTCTAAGTCCACAGCAGCGTTTTTACATAACCATGAAGAATGTTACCCCATTCACCGACATACCTACAAAGGCGCATTCATGGATTTTTATGTATTTGGTTTGCTTAAACATGGTCTTGAAAGTAGAAGTTCATGTATAGTAAAAAGTTTGTGAAAATGTGCGATCTATTAACCTCGTCGTTCTTAGAAGATGCTTGTTACAATGGATGTTGCACGTTAGGCAACAGTAGTTAATCAGGACCATCAAACTGAGCACGATAGACGATAGTGAAAATAGTTCCAAGATTGGAGAAGGTAGGTTGAGAACTTTAATGGACTCCAATTGTCCATTGTTCATTCGGTGAAAAGACGACGACGTTTCGGCTTCTATACTAAGGCCTTCTTCTGGTATATGGTCGTCCTCTTTTCACTCAACAGACAGTTGCAATCCCTTAAAGTTCTCAACCTACTATGTCTACTCTGCCTGAAGTTCCATTGAAACAACATTAGCATGAGACCTTTTGTATTTGGCTGAGCCAGTTAGTATATGGATACGCATAAGACGGTTATTTCTCCTGGCTCAGATATGTTCATGTGCTTGACATAACAATTGTGATAGAAGTATACCATAAACTACATATAGTTTACATTAAGATAAAACGTTATTTTCAAAAATTTCACTACAGGTGGCTGTATTTAGTTTCAAAGTTATATTTGAACCATGATGCCAGACTCGAACTGTTATCAAACATGAGTCTGTGGCTTGACATCTTCTTTCACGTTTTCAACATGGGCTATTTCTGTCTTCAAACGTAGTTCTAGGGTTTGATAATTCCCTAAGTTGGCATTGGTCAGTCTGTTATCAACCTGGTGATCGCGTGTAAAAGTGAGCATATTGTAGCTCAATTTGCTTGCCTGCTGTTTTTATTTTATTTTCATTGTCTCTTTGTTTATTGAAGCGTTTTGTTTTGTGGAAAAATTACGTCTAATATTTTCACTCAATCAAGTTGACCTTAATGAAGTTAGCAATTAAATTCTTTTGAATTCGCTGTAATCGTGGAAGTCTACTTAACTATGCACATATATTCCTAACCAGAATACCACACCAGAAAAACCATTGAAGGGACAGAAAACATACGTGACTGAAGGTGTAAAATTCCATCCATTGTAGGTAGAGTTGGACTGTTTTGAAGTAAATTAGTCTAAAACATCGCATTGCCAAAACTCATGTTCAAGTAGAAGTAAAATTTGTCCTGGTTACTAAAGAACATTAAAGGTATAATTCTAAAAATAATTATTTTCACGGTAAGGAAAAAGTGCGTAAGAAGCAAAATTGAACTGTTGATAGATTACACTCTGAGCAGCTGTCATCCAACCAATCAGGAAGTACCACACCAGTATGAAGCCTATAAAATCACGGACAACCATATTATGGCCAGTAATAGTGTTGTTCCAGTTATGGCTCCCAAGACTGAAATATTGCATGACAAGCGTATAGAAATCAGTTTTAACTGGTCAAGGATACTCCATACAAATAATTGCTCTAAGATTCCATGTTTCATTAAGATCTGTATACAAGAGTATGAATGAAGATGGTACATGGTACTGGTGTTTTCTTGTCATATAAGTGATCGAGGTAGATAACCGAAATTCTTCAAAAATAATTAGTATATCAAGGTATGCTCTTTAAGAGATAGACAATGGTCGAGTACAGATCTTGCTAACAATCTTGCTGTAAAAATAAGTATGATACCTCAAGGACAGTGAGGCACACTTTAGCTTGAAATAATCTTAATGGTCGTGTAGCTGAACGACAACTCTTTCTGAGAAGAGGTAGCCAAACCAAAATGTTGAAATGAGCATCGAACCACAAACAGTGGAGATCTGAGTTCTTTATAGACGAATCAAAGTTTGGTTGTTTGGGAACAGTCAATGACAGCTTGATCGATGACAAAAAGTCGAACGCTATCGTAGTCAATGTACGACATCTACAGTGAAGGTGTGTTGGAGGACCAATGCAAGTTTGGAACTCCATCTCAACCAATGGTGTCGGTGATCTGCATAAAACTGATGGCACCCTGACGGATGACAAATACAGCAGATTCTGATCCAAAGCCTTTCCCACTGGGTGGAGAGTAGTTGTCATACCTTCTCAGTTGCCGACATTAGCGCTAAGGTCAATAGATTTGTCTTCAATAAATATAGTATACCTGGCGAGTAGAAACGCAATGCATAATGACTTTGTTTATGCATCATTTCATCATATACATGAATTTAAGGGAACATCTGTTGAACACTTTTAGACTGGAGACACACATGTAAGTTATCGTGGAAAATATATGACTCATTTATCAAATTGCAGTTGTTTAAAGTAGGTACTGGGCGACCTCTTGTCTTGTGTAACCGTTGTTACAGATTTGGGAATCTAGTCAGCTACCAAAGTTCAGAACTCCAGCGTGGACCCCCTCCCTCCCTGTAAAAAGCTGGAAACGCCTTCTGAGATCCATCATGCCATTCCGTCAGGAGCTTGAATTATCGAGCAGGAATTCACCTACCTAAAAGACAATGATCTCAAGCTTACAGCAAATGTAGTGAAATGAGATCTTGACAGCAAAGAGACCGATGAAACACTTACAAGTAGAGCTTAGCCGGAACAATGTCTCAATATGAACATTATGAGAGGGCTTATATTAAAATTGAAAAGGTCAAAAGGCGACCAAACAACTTGGGCGAATTCTGGGTAGTAATATAGTAAACTTGAAACAATATTCCACAATTCTCCATTCATAAACTGTGTGGCAGCATGAACAAAAGATGTAATAGTAAAAATGGCTCACATACAAAATATTAGTGCATTGTACATCTTATTCACTTTTTTTTTGTAGGTTCTGTCAGTTCGTTGGTAAAAGAGTAGCCCAAGAGTTGGCGGTGGGTGGTGATGACTAGCTGCCTTCCTTCTAGTCTTACACTGCTAAATTAGGGACGGCTAGCGCAGATAGCCCTCGTGTAGCTTTGCGCGAAATTCAAAACCAACAAACAAACAAGGTTCTGTCAGAATGTTTCGTATCATTAATATATAAGTTCACCATCTAGTTGTCATTACTCGTTATTTGTTACTGCTGTATATGTATCGCTTGTGTGTTTCCTTAATTATTTCCATTATTTTCGATATTTAAACAGTTTGTTTAAAAACTGCTAAAATATTCGTCAGTCTGAAATATAAAGAAGTTGTATAAAACTTGATAATGAGGAACCCACTTTTTTATAAAACAGGAGTTTTGAGACTGGGTAATGAAAAACTTTATTATAAATGTACGACGTTTCGACAAGATTTTGTTATCCTCAGTCAAGCCGTCTCAAAACGTTTAAAGAAATTGTTTGTTTTTCGTTCTTGTTTTCTTAATGCTAAGCTACGTAATGGGGTATGCGCTCTGTCCACTGCGAGGAATCGAACTCTTAAATTTACCGTTGACTTAGTGGGGGACAAAATACAAGGAACTTACTAGTGGATGAAATATTTCATATTTTTGTTTGAACCAAACACGTTATTAAAGGAAAGATTCTGATGGAAAGACATCTCCACAGTATATAATGAATTATAATTACACTCAAAATGCTGCACAGTATTTTTTATATTAGCTTGATATTGAGAAGTGCTAATAAATTTCAGAAGTCAAAAAGTATATGTGTTTAGAAGTATAAACGAAATAACTGAAATATGAACAAACGGGCTTTTTTGGATATATACAAATTAAAGGAAGTATATTTCTGGACTTAATGACTTTGACGTAAGTGATATCAGAAGTAGCATTTCGTAATAATGTATTTGCACACTGTGAAATATAACTACAGTAAGAATGACTACAGCTTTCTGAAATGAAAAACTGAAACCTAAGAAAAAACGTTCAACAGAGCTATAAAAATACAATAAATCTCATTGCAGCATATGTTCGAAACTACAATTCAAAGTAGGCTTAAAAGCTGGATGTAATGTGTAAGAAATATATGTTTGTTTGTTAAACCGATATCCAGAGGTTATTTCAGCTAATAGCATTAACACCAGCTGTGTAACTTTATCCTAAGCAAACGAGGTTATTGAACTTTTAAACTTTTTATGTTAGGCGAATCTCTAGTAGTTCGGTTTCAAAGCAGTAAACATTTGAATTAATGTCCGTCTTATGACATGGCGACCATAGCGCTAACCGCTGATATTCACTTTTTCTTCTTCCTTTGTCATTCAAATTCTTTTTAGCGTTGTACAGTTTTAAGATTGCTACGAAAACAAAGAAATCTTTGTTTTCTTTATAGCTCATAAAGAAATGTTTATACTTGTTGCCAAAAAAGTGAGCCCGATCTTGCTTTTACGAACATAAAACATTTTGTGTACGTCACTTCACACTTCAAACAATTTGAAACTTTCGCTAACTGTTACATTATTTGGGTTTTTTGGCAAAATCATTAAGAGCTGTACACCCTAATCCTCCTTGTTACATATGTACTAAAATGTCTTACCTTATATACTCGCCTGTTTGCCAATGCTTTATAATGTTGGTAAACAGCAAGTAGCTCCTGTAAGAAGACGTGAACAACTAAAAAGCATGATATCTACTCTGGTTTTAGGGTTAGTAAGATGATAAACAAAAAACCGAGAAAAAACAAAATTCAAAGTGAAAACGTATGGCATTTAAGGGTTGATTTATAATACAACATAGAAAATGTTCTTAACGTCCATTAACTGAATTAGAAACACATAAACCAATAACAAAAAAAAGGTAAAAATATAGCTGAAAGATTTGTTGAAAAGAGGAAAACTGTGTCATATTAAAAACAAAAGATAACTAGACACTCTGGGACAAAACAAAATGTGAGGAATACAAGAAATTAAATCTAGAATTTGTGATCATTGGTTGGAAGAACATGGACAACAACAACTTATACGTCAGAGAAGATGTTCTGTAAAATAAATATTTAGGCAGAATGTTAACTAAGTTCCTATAGATTCGTCCTGCCTTTGGTCAGATGACGCAGACTCAACACAGAGCCCAAATGTCATCTTGAAGCAAGACAAGAGGAAACTATTCAACATGCAAAGGTATTTTATCAATCAGAAAATAAATTCTGGCTTACAAACATTAACACACTGTACAACAAAAATAATGCCGAGGTTGAGGAAAATCATAAATTTTGACCAAACCAAAGACAGCCTTACAAAATGACCGAAAACATTTCTTGATTATGGCGGCATCAGGTTAATACTACTTAATTTAAAATTTTGCTATGCAATGAAAGCTACCGAATAACCTCCGTCTTAGCAATTAAGCCAATAGTTTTCATTTTCAAAATAACGACATAGTACTGTTAGCCACAATGATTGGTGAAATTTGACTTCTTATTGGTCAATAGAAATACTTAAATTTCTTCAAATTATAAAAAGTCCTTATTTATAATTATTATTTTTTAAATATGAAAAAACATAGATTAATTTTACACATGTAGGCTTGTGTGTTTTGTTGTTAAGCGCAAGGCTACACGATAGGCTATCTGTGCTGTAGTGGCTCAGTAGTAAGTCTAATAGCTTGCAATACTAAAAATAGGGTTTCAATACTTGTGCTGAGCGGGGGGGGGGGCACAAGTAGGTAACCTGCTTCAATTAGAAGTTACTGATAAACAAGAAAAAGTTACGAACTTATAACAACAATTGTTAATGCTCTTTAAAACTGTGCCTTCTCAAAATGATGAAAATTAATATTTAGGGCTTTATCCAAGATAAATTCACAACCATGAAAAATCCAAAAGTCCAAAATGTGAAAATTAAAAAAATAATAATAATATGTAATTATGGAAGTCCAAAAATATTGAAGATTAATTAAAAACTCAAACCATAATTCCATCTCGGAAGTATAAATTGTCCCTCACAGGGACAGCGGGAAGTTTATGGACTTACAACGCTAAAATCCGGGGTTCGAGTCCGCGATAGGCAGAGCAGATAACCCAATCTGGCTTTGCTGTAAAACAAACAAAGAAGGAAAGTATAAATAGTATTCTAATGCAAAATTTTGCAGATATCATGTGATTGGAATTAAAATGGCGAAAATCAGAGGCCAATAAAGTTTAATGACACAGATGATTAGTGAAAAGAAATGCATAATGAATCTGAAAATATGTTTAGTGATTGCTTCTTTCAATAGTTAATAGATTAAAGTATCTCAAATTTATAACTCACTGAATAGTTACTTAAGAATACGGAGCTTATTTTTTGCGTGGTGTTCAAAACTTGTCAGAAATACTTATCTAATCAAAGAACTTCGCTGTTTGTATTCTAACCACTTTTGGAATATTATGTAAAAAATAGGAATCTGATGATTAAATTAATATTTTGTGAAAGGATAATAAAAGAATATCAATTTTATCACTGACTCTATTGTCATGTGTGGCCCGGCATGGCAAGGTGGTTAGGGCGCTCGACTCGCAATCTGCGGGTCACGGGTTCGAATCCCCGTCCCACCAAACATGCTCGCCCCTTTCAGCCGTGTGGGTGTTATAATGTGACGGTCAATCCCACTATTCGTTGGTAAAAGAGTTGGCGGTGGGTAGTGATGACTAGCTGCCTTCCCTCTAGTCTTCAACAGCTAAATTAGGAACGGCTAGCGCAGATAGCCCTCGTGTAGCTTTGCGCGAAATCCATAACAAACAAACAAACAAACTATCGCCACGTAACCTAGTTTGGTTTAATGGCTAGGACGCTCTATTCGCGGGTTGAAGATCACTAGGTCGAAACCAGGCGCCAAACAGGCTTGCCTT
>NW_013665859.1:338407-339538 GCF_000517525.1 Limulus polyphemus | reverse complement strand
CAAACAAACAAACAAACAAACTATCGCCATGTGACCATTGGTTTAATGGCTAGGACGCTCTATTCGCGGGTTGAAGATCACTAGGTCGAAACCAGGCGCCAAACAGGCTTGCCTTTTTCAGACATTGAGGCGTTATAACATGATGGCCAATCTCATTATTCGTTGGTAAAAACACCCCAAGAGTGGGTGCTGACGATTGGTTGCCTTCTCTATGGTCAGTGGTTCAAAATCAGAGGACCCACGTAGTCCAAAGCAAAGACAAAAAATGGAAACATCAACTAAAGCTTTTTTTTTATAATAACTGTTTATTTAACTTTGTGTTTATTCTTCATAATAATGAAGGATGAAAAACTAACTGAACATCCTAAGTTACATTAAAGCAACTTTTATATTTTTTAGCGAAGTCAATGTTTTCATAAAAACCTCCCCTCCCCCCGGTTGCTGAGCGATAAACTTCAAGACTTATAATGCAAAAAATCGGGGTTCGATACAAGCGGTTGACACAGCGTAGATAACTAATTATGTAAGTTTGCGCTCAAAACACACAAACAAACAAAAACTCTAAATCTGTCAGCGGTCATAATGATTCTAATAAAAAATACACATTGTCCTTTTTTCTTTCAGTGCATAATGCTGGTTGCAACAGATAACCGGCCTGGTGGTTAGGGTCCTCGATTCGCAATCTGCAGGTTGTGGGTTCTGACCCCAATCCCACCAAACATGCTCGCCCTTTCAGACGTGGAGGCATTATAACGTTACTGTCAATCCCACCATTCGTTGGCAAAAGAGTAGCCCAAGAGTTGGCGGTGCGTTGTGATGACTAGTTGCCTTCCTTCTAGTCTTTCACTGTTATATCAGTGACGTATAGCGCAGATAACCCTTTGCTTTGCGCGAAATTTAAAAACAAACAAACAAACAACAGATAACACAGTTTCTCTAAGTATATCTATTTAACACGATTTACGGTTTATTTTATTTTAGCGAAAAAGTCTCTTAAAAATGGCCATATAATAGAACAGTGTTTCACAAACTTTTTAGGTCATACTTCCCTTTTCTTCCGTGTAATACACTTTGCCCCCCACCCCCAAATAAACTAATTTAAACCGTGATATATATAGATATATATATATT
>NW_013665859.1:330749-337460 GCF_000517525.1 Limulus polyphemus | reverse complement strand
TAATAGAACAGTGTTTCACAAACGTTTTAGGTCATACTTCCCTTTTCTTCCGTGCAATACACTTTGCCCCCCCCCAATTAAACTAATTTAAACCGTGATATATATATATATTTATTTATATATAAACTTTAAAAATAAACAGATCAAAAGACAAAACGCCTTCCTGACGCTTCTCACGCCCCTCTCCCCCCACAAAAATAGGGTAGTATCTCCCAGAGGGAGGGAGCATCCCACCATTTTAGAACCACTGTAGTGGGATACTAATGGATTCTTGTTGAATTTTAACCATTTGATATGATATTTTCCACTGTAGTTTTCGCTATTTATTTGCAATACTACCACATTTACTTTTATATTTTATATATTAGCAACCATCACAATGATTCATTATATTCTATATACTTTGTTGTAATATTTTTTCATTTAAGTAAACATTCGATTTCTTTAAATTAAGTAGAATATTCAAAAATGAATATTACACAGTAATAAAGAACAGCGACATCTAGTAACCAAATAAAATGTTGAACCGATACAAGGATGTTTCTTGTTGCTTATGCTATCATTTTATATTTGGTTTCGTAATTAGGCTAAATCGTGGCTGTTTTGATTGGGATCTCTGAAATGTTTAATTGGCAATTACGCTAATCGTTGCAAGTTTGAGTTGTTGATATATTTCCCCACTTTATTTTAAATTAATTGGAATTATTTTATTTATGACGTGTTTATTTATACGTTGAGGTCTTGAAATTTCATGTAAATATTTCTTTTTGCTCTTGACCGTTCATAAACATCAAGCAGCAGAATCAAAGGGCAAATCCAGAACACCTATCATATGCCAAATCAAAACACGTGTACAAACTGCCCACGAATATATATATATATATATTATTACATAAAATGAATGCTACCTCATTATCCTGGCTCTGCAGATTAATCTATTTGAAAAAACATAATAAAATAAAATATATACAAAATAAAAAGATCTAGGTTAGATCGTAAATTTCCTTCCAAATTATCTGGTATGTTGGTGAGAACGCTATTTTATTCAACTTGAATCGTCAGATTTGAACACAAATATAAAGTAACTCTTTATATGGATCGAGCTAAGCCCAATAAGTAGCGTGTTCAGCGAAGGATGGAAAACCCCAAGTTTCGTGTACCATTGCCACTGAATTAGTCCTATACTTTCAGCTGTAAACACGTCAAAAAATTATAGTAAATCCTGTTATTCGGTATGAAAAGCCAGACAAAGCCCATGTGACAGTGGGTACTGTTGACTGGCTGCTCTCTTTCTGTTCAGTAGTTAAGTATTACAGATGTGTCTGTCTGAACCCTATGAGTCTTTGACCTGACCTTTCAGCTCATATGTTGAATAAGATATCATTCAGGTTTTTAATAACCGTGTCAATAATTCAAGTCGTATACGTTGATTTTTTGTTTCAGATTTTTTTCTTAAATTATTTTATAGTTGTTATATTTTTAGGTAGGAAATTATAGCAGCATTGAACACATATAGTGCAGTGCTAGGATTATTTTATTTGTTTTCGTATCGTCTCAATTGTAAGCTTAATAACATATCTCAGTTATTTATGCCTTGAAAATCATTTTCGTTCACATGGCGCTGATAATTCTCAACACGTTAATTACAAATCTTGTTAACAAATGTTTAATAATATGAAATTTCTGGAGTAAAGGGTGTTAAATATTGGTTATAATTTTAGATTTAGAAGAATAGGAACGGTGGCTTTTTGTTCTAATTTTATAAATTGTTTGTTTATTGATTTTCGCAAAGAGCTACCCGAGGGCTATTTGCGCTAGCCGTCCCAAATTTACTGGTGATAGACTAGAGGGAAGGCAGTTAGTCAACACAACCCACCGCCAACTTTTAGGCTACTGCTTTACCAATAAAAAGTGGGATGACCGTCATATTATAACGTTTCCACGGTTGAAAGAGCAAGCATATTCAGTGGCGGGAATCGAACTTACAACCCGCAGATTGTGAGTCGAGTGCACTAACCACCAGACCATGCGAGGCCTATCTTACAAATAATTGCAACTGCACCACCATTTTATTCGAAACATTAGTAGTATTTCGTACGAGAAGTAAAGCTTTTTGGTTCTTTTAAGCTTTTTGATTTTGGTTATTTATATAAAGACATATACACAGCCCACCAGTAAGTAAATGGGCACCCAATCCATGTAAGAAAGAGTACAAGATTCCCATTAGTACTTAATGGATCTGATCTTTGCAATATATAAAACAGAAATGCAGTTACCCATCATATTTACAATATCTCAAATCTGGGCCTATGGGGTTGCACCCATACCTGTGACAAAAAATTTCAATTAGGGTGTCCTTAGAAATCCATTGTTTGGGACCACACATATTCCTGATAAGGTTCATATCCCGCGATTGGCCTGACCTCAGGAGAATGGTAATGCCCTTATCTTCAAGCCATTTTTGATAATTCGGGCTGAATGACCAAGAACCTCTTCTGGTAAATAGCTTGGACACGTAGAAGACCTCGCTCGAGATCTGTGACGCATCGAGTAGCAGTGACTGTCATTTCCCATGCTACCAACTGTGATTGTCTACCTACCCAAATGGTATCCCACGCTATAATGGAAAGGCAGTCATATTTTGTCGTGGCTTGCGGAGATTAAACGGAAGTTCCTAGGAGGATAGTCACCAAGAATTACTGTGTAAATCCTAACTCGTCGGGGGGGGGTAGAGTGTCTCAAAAGATAGGAGAGCGCGGTAGCATTTTTGATGCCCTCTGCTATGAATCTACGATAGTGCCTATAATGAGGAGTGACTTCCATTTACCTATTCTACTATTAACTCATCCCACGAAGGTAACTTCTGATGACATTGGGCTCACTTGGACCTGTTCTTTCAACAGTAGTGGTAAGAAGAGTCCGTTCTGTTCGGTATGAGCACCCAGACCGTGTAGAAACTATTGTTTTCCAGCTTTAACGAAGCTACATTGTCACTCCTTTCTCTTTGGACAGCTGTCTTTGATCGCCGTCTGGTCGTCCTAATATGCTACCTCATGAAAATACGGTTAATTCTGGGATACTTCGTTCATGGCATGGATTTCTGTGCTCTGTAGCCTTTACCAGATTGTACCCATATTTATTTCCGCAGGAAGATGGTCGATACCGGTCCAACCAAACATGCTCGCCCTTTCAGCCGTGGGGGGGGGGCGTATAATGTTCGGTGAATCCTACTATTCGTTGGTAAAAGAGTAGCCTAAGAGATGGCGGTGGGTGGTGATGACTAGCTGCCTTCTCTCTAGACTTTTATTGCTAATTTAGGGACGACTAGCGCAGATAGCCCTCGTGTAGCTTTGCGCAAAATTCAAAACTAACCAACTAAGGGATATGATCTCAATGATATTATCACAGAATAGGCCCATAATACTTCATTCCATACCACTAACACGTACTTGAATCACCCTGTATATTTGTGTAAGACTTTTAATCATCAGAATTTGCTTTATAAACAACTAATATAAATTCTAAAAAACATTAATGAAAGCAAATGAAAATGTGATATAATATGTCAACCACACTACACATGCCACACCCAGTGCAGATGAAGTCTTTCACCAATACCACGGCCCATCAGGCCGGCTGGGATATGATGGACATAAAAATGTTCTAGGCGCTATATATGTATCATCAGTTTTACGACTTTTATGAATTGTAATTATCTACATTTTATTCCCCCACCACCATTGATTTAATGATAAATCTGTAGTCTTGTAACACGAAAAACTCCGATACCGGTAGTAAGCACAACATAGATAGCCCATTGCGTAACTTTGTGCTTGACAAACAAATTCATTTTTATTTAAGTTATTACAAATCAATTTTTTAGGGTAAGAATTAATAACACAACATTATTCATTTTTATTTTAATTTTAATACACATTATTTATCTCTAATCATTATTATTTTCTTTTAAATTAAGTTTACTATCATTCACCAGAACCAACAAACCAGAAAGCTTGTCCCTTGTTCCCGGCGAGGAAAATATGTTGTAATATGTCAACCACACTACATCTGTCATATCCAATGCCGACAAGGCCTTTCGCTAAATACTATGGCTCATCTGTTTTTCGCTGTTTTTTAAAGGTACATGAATTTACGTGTATTAATAAAGTTTCTTTATATTCCGATAACTGACGCTGGTACTAAATATTGATATAAGGGAGTTTCAAGTAGTTTTATGATTTTGTGCAAAATAGTCACATTCTAAAATATTCTTATTTTCGTATAATTTCAGAGTATATTTTGATGCACATTTTCTAAAACACACTGCTGGCACTACACAAACAACATACTACGCTGCAAAAAAAGTATTTAAAAATAATAAATTAAATCTGTTTTTGGAGCCTAATGATGAAAATTTTCCTTTTGCTCACAATCTAAAATGTTTACTCCATGAAGTGGTTGAAGAGGTTTTCGAGGACACTAGAATTAGAAAAAAATATCAAATAGCTGATCTTCTGTAATTTATTTCTACATAAAGGTCTTTCAAGTTAGTGTTATCACAACACTAAAGCAACTACTTTCCTACTCTAGCTATAAACCTGACAATTAGATAGAACTATCATTTACAGATGTGTAACAGGATACCAATGTTGATATATTACATAAAAAACACAATAAAACCCTAGCACTTTAGACGGGCGAACTTATTTTCACAGAAGAAAACAGGATCTCCTGTCAATGCTAGGGTTTTATCGGATATTTTAATGTGATTTACTAAAACTTATAATCCTACATGTTTTTGCTATCATAAGGATGTAGATTTAATGATAGTTCAGATATAATTTCTTAACGTGTAAAAAAACAAAAAACAATATAAAACAGGTTTCGTTAGTAGCAATGTGTTTTTACTTATTGTTAGTATATAAATCATTAATTTAGCGCCAACAAGATTATTTAAATCTAAGCAGTAATCTAACTAGTGACTTGGTAACATTTGGTTCGAGTTGTGAGAAAACGAAGAATTCCAGATAATTGATAAACATAATTTAGATTTCTGATAAGTGTTTTGATCTCTACAATCCACCCCTTTCATATCCCAGAAGTTTAAAAAAATAAACGAATTGCATAAAAAGATTTCGAGAACAGGAATTTATTATCTAAGTTTTGTCAAGTGTTACAAATTACTGTTTTGTGAAACTAAAAAAAACGTAATTCCAAAAATTTGGAATGCTTGTCCTCTGCATTTTTCAAGTGTAAAACAAACCTTTAGTCTTATTTATTCGAACTTAAACCACTGCTTTGTTAAAGCTACTTTAAATGATGTATTGTTTTAGTCAAACTGTACTCTGTTAAAGTATTGCTATCATACCTTACACACTCCTGGTAAGCTGTACATTTAACAAAACAACAAGAATGAATAGTTAATGTAGTTTCTTTTGTAATTATTTGTGTTAGTTTCATCTTTATTTTTAATTTTGGCGGGTTTCAAATCCTGATATTCATAGATAAAACCATTATTATATATATTAGTACCGTCATTACCTCTGCCATCGAAGGTGGACGGAAATTATGTTTTTACCCCTGTGTGTGTGTGCGTTTGTCAGCAAGGTTTCTCGAAAACGGCTGAATAGATTTTGACGAAAGCTGGTACACATTTGGACCATGACCCAAGCTAGAAATGATTAGTCTTTGGAGGGTCAAGGTCACAGCAAGGTCACGAAAATAAAAAAAAATCTTAATCTGTTAACATGGGGACCTATTTTCACACTATTTTTGCTCTGTAGCTCAGTCAAAAATTATCAGATATTGATGAAACTTTGTGGACATATGTATAATATTGTTCCTCATTGTCCTGACAAAAATGATCTGTGTCTGTTGATAACAGCGTACATACTGACGCATTTTCGTATTTTTCGAGAGCCGATTATGATCAACGCTGCGTGGCGGAGGTATGCGTTCTACTCAGTGCCCCCTCTAGTATTTATGCTATAATGTAATTTTATACTTGGGAAGGAGAAAACTTTATATTTTATATATTTTTTGAAAATTGATTTGGTTATTGCTGAGCACAATCCAACACCATGGGCTATTTATGCTTTACTCACCAGGGATATCGAAACCCAATTTTTAACGCCGTAAACCTGCAGACTTATCGTTGAGCTACTGGGAGGGGGGGGGTATTTATGGAGAAAACATTACCAATCGATAAGTTAAGTACGATTTTGACAAAGAATTATATTAATATTAAAAGAATTCTAGAGCTTTTGTCCAAGAAAGATACATATGGGTTTTATTTGTGAGACCTTCAGACTCATTGGCTGGAATTTTCTACAAGCACAACAATAGTACCACTCACACATAGTGTAAGTTTTATAGTACCGTAATACACTAAAACGTATTACCTAGCAATAGTAACATCAACCTTAAAAGTTATTTAACTTCTTTGAGGTATAGGTTGTTCTTATCTTTATTTTAATTGTATTCTACCTGTTTAATTTTTGGAGATGTAATACTTAATGGAACAAAACCATGTTTCATGTTTAAACACAGCACTCTATTTATTTAAATATTCGCTCATTGCCACCAAAACCGTGGGGGGGGGGGCAATAAATTAAAAAAGCTGAAATTGATCTAAATCTATAATAAAATGGTCATCAAAAGAAATCAGTTCAAATGTTATATAGTTTATATTTTTATTAAATGATACAAAAC
>NW_013665859.1:328135-329936 GCF_000517525.1 Limulus polyphemus | reverse complement strand
ATGGAGACTATTTCATTTAATAAATGTTTTGTTTTGATGCATAAGTTGTTCGGGGTTTTTCATCGAAAAAAAAAAGCGACATTAATTTCTTGACGACCTAATATAATGGCTTTTTTAAAGGGAATAAGAAATACTCCTTGAAACAAACAACTGGCGCATTCTTTCTTCAACGTTAGTTTCATTATCAGGATTAGTTAAAATGTTGAAAATATATTTAACATAAGTTTTTAAACTCGAGTTAACTTCGAAGAGACGTTGCTTTCTTTTCATTGTGTATTTCTTTACTACGTTTTATTTTAACTATGTTAATTTATTTAAATGTATACATTAAGACGTCTTTAAATATTTCAATACGTATAAATATATATTAGTCTTATTATATTTCATTCATATATTTTGCATATTTTTTATTATAAGGATTATTTTGCATTGTTAGCATACTATGTGAATTTAGTACTAACTTAAATTCTAAATTTCCGGTCACTCGTGAGACACAATTGGCCGAAAATATCAATCACAGCAACGGTACCCAACTGCTGATTCAATGCATCCTTTTCATTAAGTTTTTGTTTTACAACATTGTATAATCCCAGTTATACTAGTAGATTAAATTAACTACATTATTTACTGTGACAATTGCTTTGATCAGAAGTTGTTCTCAATTGTTGTCACAATAGTCTACCTATATTTATGTTTGTATATGAATATATATTTATACTCTAAGTTAGAAACGACTAAATCAAAAGCGATATTTTCTCTCTCTCTCTCCTTTTAACTCTGTTATGTATTAGAATTTCGAATGTTCTGAAACCGAGCTAAATGATACTAAATGATACAAATTCCATATAAGTTTGATATCTTGTGTTCTGTATTAGAATTTCAAATGGTCTGAAATTAAGTTAACTGATAATTTAAATTTAGTAGTTAAATTGTACTTTAGATTTAGTATTTAAATGTATGCCGATATATAGTCAGTTTATGATATTTGCTAACAAGATTGATACACACAGTTTCCTTTTTTAACACAAATACGTTTTAATATACACACAACAATACAAATTACAATAACAACTATTACAATGATTTGTAAACAAAAGTTTCACAAACTTACAAGTAATATAAAGTCTTCCTTTTAATCTGGAACTTCTTCGATATGATATCGAGGGTTCACGATGAGCGAGTTGATTACGAGTTGACATTGGTATAATTTATTTAACGGGAAGCTAGCTAGCTTTGTCCTTGATTATTTACCAGCCACACACACCGATATTTTCCTACCCGTGACGTTAGGTAATGTTTTCGTAAAAATACTAATGTCCAATGAGAATCCAATGAAGTTTAACAGTTTGTAATGTTCGAACTTTGTAAAGGTTCCTGGTCAAATATCTGAAGTTTTCTGATTAATAAGCGTTATTACAATCACAGTTATAGCTTCCGAAGTTTATAGCACACTGACTATAGCTAACTAATAATAAATACTCTCTTTTTTGGCGCGGCACGTTGGTTATATTTATAGGCGAGTGGAGGTTTTCTAGAAAATTCAGATTACGTAACAATACAAATTTAAGCGTTTACGTACACACATATTGTTGATTCTTACTCTCGAGAATCTTCTACAACTTTGGAGAATAGGCGGGAGTTTCGCAATACGTCTTTAACACTATAAGCTACACATGTTTTAAAATATAGACTTAATCTAAACAATCGTTAATATTAAAATAAATATATAATAACAAATTCGTTACAGCTCTCATATATGTATAGCTAGATTCTCAGTTTTCTGCAAAACTATCTTTCATCT
>NW_013665859.1:325685-327583 GCF_000517525.1 Limulus polyphemus | reverse complement strand
GCTAGATTCTCAGTTTTCTGCAAAACTATCTTTCATCTAAGGTTTAGATATGCTGAGTTCACGTTGTCCTTCCTTCTGATATATATCTGTTGCTAAGATTTTGTACCTTATTTAAAGTTATGTATGAATATATGTATGTATGTATATGTGTGTGTGTGGTAAACTTTCAATAAGTTATCACAATGTTACGGTTTGGAAAGCCAGAGGCTGGAGAAGCATTGTAAACCGATAGGTTTAACGTGATGTTATATCGCACTTAATAAGCATTTTATGTTCCCTATTCGCCCCTGAAAAAAAAAGTTCTACTTTTCATTAGTGCTTGAGTTGTCGAGTTTCTCATTTTGTGACAGGAACATTGCCATAATATTGTTGTTTGTGTTGCGATTTTACTAAAATCTGTGTTTATTCAGTGTTTATCTCGTTCCGTTAAAAACTTCTTTTGGCAAAAAGTTTTTTTTCAGTCGTTACTTCTTAGATCTTACTCTTTCAAAATAAAAAGGCGTAATTTTGAAACGTTTTATGGTTGCTACGTGCGTTAGGTTTTTGTTTTTAGTCAGTTTCGTCTTCATTGTTCAATTATACGATTCCTAGCTAAGAACAAACTTGATCTTTCTTGTACATGATTCTCAACTTACAGAATGTAGCAAGTTTTCTATATAAAAAAAATACGGTACATACAGATGCGTGGAAAGGCTAGTAAATTTTGTTGCTGCGTTTTAAAGGTCTTGAAGCGAATGCTGACACTGAACAAACTACTTTTAGTCTTCGTGATAACTTTCTTCGGCTCATTAACTGGCAGCGATTTGACATGCATAGCCGTGACGCATGCTAAATAACCCAAAGAGACAACTTTAAATTGCTGGTATCACAGGTAAAACACTGAATAAAGTTGATCCTTTTTACTTTGTCGCAGCTTACAATTAGTTTTTTTTTATGTGTCTGAACATCTAAGCAGGGGACAATCTAAATTTGAGTTTCGTTCCATTATTCATTTGTTTTGGTTTTTAACTCGGTTTTTCTCTCTCGAAGTATAGAAATTGAAGTCTTTCTTCTCCTGCCCATAAATTATTGTATTTCTATTTAGCTTGTAGTTTCTTTTTGCTTAAAGCTTATTTCCTCTTATATATTCTGTTCTATTCTTTCTCATGCAGTGATTTCTTCATTTTACCTTATACGTTTTTACTGATTTAATTATTTTCTAAATTCTTCCTCCTCTCTAAATTCTTTCACTACTCTTCAAATTAAAAATATATTTCTTTACCTCTCTTGTACTGGCCACCATCTTATAAATCTAATTGTTCTCCCCCCCCTAAATTTGAAAATTTTATGAAAATCTTCCTTCATGTGTTAATGTAATCTTTAACACATATGATATAACACATTTATTTGTTTTCCTAATACAATCTAAGTATTTTTTTCCAGTGCAGACTTCCATGCATCTAGTTTAAACTACTCGTTTCCCGTAAGTCTGAGCAGACTTACCTGCATCTAGTTTAAACCTCGTTTCCTGTAAGTCTTTACTGTAAGTCTAAGCAGACTTACGTGTATCTAGTTTAAACTGCCTGTTTCCTGTAAGTCTGATTTTCCCTAAATACATCATTATCCTATTTTTATTTTCTTGAGCTTATTCTGGTCATCGTCGCCTCTATCTTTATACATTTCAAACCTCGAAAAATGTTTTTTTTATATTTCTAGTTTACATTCTCTGGCTTTCAAATTTCCATTTTACATATATATATATAGGGCCTAGCATGGCTCTATGGTTAGCGTCCCGGACTATAGATCTTGTTTGTTTGTTTTGAATTTCGCGCAAAGCTACACGAGGGCTATCTGCGCTAGCCGTCCTAATTTAGCAGTGTAAGACTAGAGGGAAGGCAGCTAGTCATCACCACCCACCG
>NW_013665859.1:315700-325296 GCF_000517525.1 Limulus polyphemus | reverse complement strand
GTTTGGTGTGATGGGGATTCGAACCCGCGACCCTCAGATTGTGAGTCGAGTGCCCTAACCACCTGGCCACGTCGGGCGAAATATAGATCTTGAAAACAGAAAAAAAAATCGCTATAATTCATAACGATTCACGCACTTCACTTACGGTCGCTACCGCTCGCTTGACTCATTTATCTGTTTCTATCTCTATCTTCAATCTATCTGCAATTATCATCTCCGCTTTATTTGCCGGGCTTATATACTAAAATAGAGGGCGCCTAGAAAAGACTAGAGTTGCCAGGAAAAGTCATGACGTGTTACAATATGATTAATATAACAGGCCTGCGAATTTAAACTTCATAAAAGTTTTTTGGTTTTAATAACTGATTTTACATAATTCAGCCGTGGCTGATTTATAAGGGTGCCGTCCCAATCCCACTATTTGGTCAGACAACAAATGGTAGTGGATGAATGGCCTTCATCTAATCTACCAATTTAAAATTAGGGATAGTTAGTGCAGATAGCCCTTGAGTAGATTTACATAAATATCCAAAAACAAAGAGTCTGACACTTGGCATGAATCATTTCCCTACGGATACAATCAATAGCAACAATAAGTCAGTATCGATGACTGAAGGAATATCTGCCTGTGTATTTCGACAGCTAGGACACGTCTTTTCCTACAGAGACTTGCAATCTTCCTTCTCATCAGTGAACTATCATCTTCACTCTAACCACTCTTCAATCATCTTTTCAACTATTTGTTAATTCTCATACCTCATCACACTCGTGCCCCAGTGTGTCGTCTGCTAGCAAATCAAGGCGCTAACATGATAATTAAGGGCTGTGGCATGTGAAAATCGAATAGCGAAGAAGGGTATGCAGAGAAACGAAACGAACCAAAATTATACGAAAAACAATGAAACCAAAAAGAACATGTGTAGATTCGGGGAATCGAGAGATAGACCTTATGGTCAGGCTATGGGGTGCAACTACAAACTTTTGCCCCCCCCCCCACACACACAGATCCACCCGTGTGCATTTTAGATCTTCACGTGATCTAAATTTAACAAAATGCATTTGTTCTATGGTGCTTTACTTTTCAAGCTTCATTTGTCTTTTTTCTACCTCTTAGTTCCCTACAAGGATATGTTTTTAACTACTTGCATTTTCCATTCTTCAAAACGAATCCCACCCAGTAGCTTAGCGGTAAATCTGCGTGCTTACAACAGTAAAGTTCAGGTTTCGATACCCGTCGTGATTAATAACAAACCAGTCAATCAAACTAAACTTTTTTTACCATACTTTACCTTTCATTCAACATCATTATTATTAGATTCTTCCAATATTTATCTTTGCATGATAAATGTTGATCTGTTTTTCTTCTTCTAGATCTATATTACTTATTTTTACTTGTTTTTAATTCTCCATTTACATTTTGATCACCCTCTTCTATTTCGCCGACCAGTCGTAGTTCTCTCACAACTTGCCTTTTGTTTTAGTTATTTCTTTTCCCACATCACACTTTTATTTCTTGCATCAAGTTGCTTCCACATTATTTCTTTTGACATAGCATCTCTTGCGTTGGTTAAGCAGTAAACTTGAGAGCTTATTACGCTAGTATTTGAGGTTTAATCCTTGTGATGAATACAATACAAATATTCTGATATCAGTTTAGTCTTCTCTTCATAACATTTCTGTTTTCCTATCTCGTATTTTTCTAGCATAACTGAAAAACGATATGGAATTAGTGATTTTATTTTCATTGTTTACCATATTATGTTCAACAAAATTTTATTATCTATATATGTTCTGCTCATTTCATATATTTTCGAAAATCATACTGTATGAATATTTTCCCTCCGAATTATTAAATTAATTCACTGCTTCAATTGTTTAATATCTATTTATATTATTGTTCATATCTATTTTTCATAGCAAAGTCACTACTCAACAGTTTCATTTGTCTTTATGTTTTTGTTACAAGATGTAAAAGTATCATATTGATTTTTTTTGTTGCTTTTAAAATGCCGCTTTCGGCTGTTAATGTCTCTTTATTACTGGATACAACAACGTTTAGTTGTCGTGATCGTTGTTTTCAGCTCGTTACCTAACTGTGATTTGACACGCAATACTGAGATGCACAAAGAACGATTTGCAAAGAAAACCACAAATTGTAGTAATCAAGTTAGAATGTAGAAAAGGATTTATGCATTGAGGTTGTCACTATTTCCACGAATTGGTCATTCTGTGAACGCTTGTTGTTTTTTTACTTGTTGTCACTTTACGTGGGAATTGTTCCATACCTTCATGGAATTTCCTTTAAAGGCTACATCAATTTTATTCAGTTAGCTATGTTCTATGGTTTCATTTCATCAGCATAAAGAAGGGAGTCCTGGCGGTCAGCCAGAAAATTAACATTTTATCTTCTTTTATCATAAATTATCATTTGTCTCCTGATGGGACAATGGTAATTTTATGGACTTACAACAATAAAGTGTGGGATTCGATTCCCCGCGATGTACACAGTGGGTAGCCCAAAGTGTCTTTGCTCTCAAACAAACCAATTATCGTTTGTTCTAATGTTGTTTTAACACTGCATAAGAAAGAACACTATGTTAAAAGTGTTTTCAGTATAATAACGAACAAATCATTTTCCTGTTTTTTTTTATTGTTTATTCAGTTTTGATTATCTTTTTGTGCAAGTTGAAGTTATTTCTTTGGAAAATGTCCACATGGAGTTATAACTGTAAGATTACACACACAAGCAAAAATTATATAGTCAACGTCTAACTAATTATTATTATGTAGCGTTTTATCAAAGTTTTCAGCAGAAATACGGGGGTATTCTAAATCTTTTTTTTATTTGTTTTATACAAAGAGCTATCTGTGCATAGCCATTCTTAATGTTGAACTGATAACAAGAAGGATTGTTTGTTTGTTTGTTTTTTATTTCGCGCAAAAAACAAGAAGGAAGGCAACGAGTCAACAGCATTCACCCACAATTCTTGGGTTACTCTTACCTGACCGAATAGTTGGATTTGACCACCATTCTTATGACACACCCACAGCTCGAAAATGTGAAGCCCGACCATTTTTTGAGATAAATTTCCCACAGAGAGCCACATAAGCGGAGCAACTGGAAAAAAAACCAATAATATGAATTAATAATCATGAAAACATTCAAAAATTTAGTGTTCCTAAATAACTAAACAACAAAGGAGAGAGATTTTGAACATACTTTAAAGAAACAAAATATTTTAATTTAGAAAACAATCCTAAATATTTTACAAATTTCTTCATCACAGTGATCAAAATTTGGTTTGAAAACATGAATGTTTGTAGGCTACCGAATGGACTAACATATACAAGTACGATGTAAAAATAATACAATATATATATTGCGAACCGTGGTGTCTTTCCGAGTGTTCGTCTGTCTCCCGTTTACAGCGGCCACTTCCCAAACTGTGTTTGAAAAGCAGCGCACGCAGGCAAAGCTCAACATTCACTTTTGAAATGACAGGAGAACAGGCATGAATAATGTTGATGCCAAATGTTATTTCGCATGTAGAATGTTCTACCCTAAATTATTAGGAATTATTCACATTATCATTCACATTTCAAAATGTGAAGTAACTTAAAGAATAAAAATGTAAATTTACCGTATGTTATTGTTGAGTGGCTCTTAGCATGACTGAAATGCTCAACAACTACTTTTTGCGGTGGGCGGTATAAGTAGCTCAGAGTTTTGACTCTGAGTGAAACCAAGAGTGCAACACAATTAAACTTTTTAAAGTCCATGAAATAACTTAAATTGATAGATTAACTTAAATTTTTCCTGTCATTAAGAACGGGGATGTTTGTTTGTAAATTATATTCAACAGAAGCGGCGCGTGAGTCTTTTGTTCGAATTAGGCTATTCTGTCACGTGCGGGTGGTTGTACAGTTGAGAAGAATCAGTTTGTGTATATACCTTCTTTAGCTCTCTCTCTCTACATATTTTTGAGTTTGTTAGGATATCCTGTGAAGGACAGTATATTTCAGGAAGCTAAGTCTTCTCAAACTTCGTAGATAATCAACTAGCAACAAGTAGGAAAAATAATTAGTGATAATTATTTTATTATTATTGTAAAGTATTATATTATTGGCGGGTTCTTTTGGATTGTTTGGTAAAAATAATACCGAGTACAGTCCAAGTAGCAATAACGAATTCATTTATTTCTTCTTTAACGTTTGCTACTTTCACTTGTAGGCTTAACTTTACAAACAACTAATGGTATGCTTAACACAAAAATACTTGTTAATGTTAAATTTCCTCTCTCTAATCGATCGATAACAAACATATTAACTAACTCACTGTTTAGCATAATACTTGAATTATAGATCACATTAACTAACGTTGAATTGTTTCTCTCATTGACTCACTGAATATTTCACTGATTAACTAACTCACTCACTGCAATTTATATCATTCGTTTTACTACGCGAAACTTCTAGATTTCTAGCTTTCACTAAATTTCCGGATGACGTCATAATACCTTCCCTTTAGTAACAAACATATAAATTAAAATGCTAAAGATATAGCTAAAAACATTGTATAACAAAATCACAATAATCTGTCAAATTGTTTTTCTAGTCAGTGAAATCAGCCAGAAGAGATGAAATGTTGTGATGAGCTCACACGTTAGATAACTGAAAAATTTCCACCCGGACCATGAGAGTATATATATCCAAATTTGAATATTAATTTATGCCCTTCTCTTTCTCTTCAAAATCTGTAGTTAAAGGGTGAAGTTTAAGCACAAGAACGCGCATGCCGTTGAATGAGTGGCTGTTAGAATTAAAATGTTTTGGAAGGTTTGTTTGTTTGTTTTGAATTTCGCGCGAAGCTACATGAGGGCTATCTGCGCTAGCCGTCCCTAATTTAGCAGTGTAAGACTAGAGGGAAGGCAGCTAGTCATCACCACCCACCGCCAACTCTTGGAC
Organism: Limulus polyphemus; assembly: GCF_000517525.1. Lineage (NCBI taxonomy): Eukaryota > Metazoa > Arthropoda > Merostomata > Xiphosura > Limulidae > Limulus > Limulus polyphemus. The sequence goes on along the minus strand of NW_013665859.1, from coordinate 320,331 downwards.
TACTCTTTTACCAACGAATAGTGGGATTGACCCACGGCTGAAAGGGCGAGCATGTTTGGTGTGACGGGGATTCGAACCCGCGACCCTCGAATTGCAAGTCGAGCGCCCTAACCACCTGGCCATGCCGGGCCAGGAATTGGAAGGTTAGTGTTATTGTTACCTCCGTCACTGAAGGTGGACGGAGGTTATGTTGTCACCCTTAATGGATTTTGACGAAAGTTCGTATACATTTGGACTATGATTCAACTTAGAAGTGTTTAGTTTCCGGAGGTCAAGATCACGGAAATAAAAAAAAAATATCTATCTGTTAACATGGGGACGGATTTTTATATATTTTTGCTCTATAACTCACTCAAAATAATCGGATTTTGATTAAACTTGGTGGACGTATGTAGAATAATATTCCTCATTGTTCTGCCAAAAATGGTCCGTGTGCGTTGATAACAACGGACACATTTTCTTATTTTCTTGAGGACCGAATATGATCAAGGCTGAGTGGCTAAGGTATGCGCTCTACTCTAGTTTTGACCTCTTTTAAGTCTTCTCTGAATATGCTGCTAAGCATTAGTGAAAAAACATCAACATATAATTAGTTAGATGCTAGCTCTACAATTTTAATGTCTCATTCACTGTTGAACAAAACGTATTCATTTGTTGTTGAGTTTTTTTTTTTCTAATGTTTAATGTATAACTGGGTGTTTGTTGTTTTTTTTCTGTTCCCGTAATACTTGCCTGAAAATTAATAGATAATAACTAAATCATAAAGAAAATAAAAACGACTGTAATATGCCAGAAAACATTTGTTTATCGCTATCATAGCTTATCAGGGCATAAAAGTTCTATATAAATGTTTTGGATCAACTAACACAGGTTTAACCACTCCTACCTCACACAACATTTTCGAGGAAAATGTGCCCTTTGTTTAGTTGTGATGTATGGACTACTTCATTTATTTGCTTCACTCTTCCAAGTAAAACAATTGAGCCGTAAATTCGGTGAAATTAGTCTGTTGGAGCGGGATTAGCGAACCAAAAAATAGATTAGGCCTTTACGTCATCTTTTCTTCACTGAAATTTAAGTTTTGGTGAGGAAAATCAAGTGACAAACAAATACAAAGAACATGTACTGTCACACGAATGATCGATTAGTGGTAATTGTGTTGCGTAAGTGTCTCTCTATGGGAGCTTTCTCTTGAGAGTTAAACCTAAAAATAACTCTTTTTATGTTCCTCCATAATTAACAGAATACCTCTCCAAATTTTCAACCAAAGTCCAATAAATTACAGCAGGAGAAACTTTGCAAGTTGTTTTCATGTTTTTGTTTTAGACATTCTTGCTGAACAAAAAAAGCTGTTTTGGGTACAAAGTTATAATTGTTGTTTGTTATTAAGCACAAAGCTATACAAAGGGCTATCTGTGCTTTGTCTACCACGGGTATCGAAACTCGATTTTAAGCAGGATAAGACCGCAGATATAGCACTGTGCCACTGGGGGCCAAAGTTATGGTTCATGTATTCACATTTACAACAGACAAACTAGCCCCACCCCCACACCTCATAGACACCTTTATCCCCGAATAATTCCTAAATGTGAAAACTAGTTGCAGGTGAAATCTATATTGTAGTTATAATTTATTTTGTTTGAAACAATGCGCCACTTGACGCATATATGAATATCATTTTAAGAAATACTGAGCTTTAATTCTTCTTCTTCTATTAAAAATAATAATAGCGACATTATAAAAAGAAAAAACACATCAACATAGGCAACCCCTGTCACATTGTCAGTCCTAGTCACATCAGGAGGCTCTGGTTTTACCTGATAAGAATTAAAAAATATTTACCAAGTTCTCAAACATGTGATTACATTTCTTTATAATTGATTGTTATTTCAATCTAATCATATTGAATAATTTATGCGTGTTTCAACAATCAACATGTATTCAAAAGGAAACAAACTACAGTTGAAATTTAAGGTAAATTGTTTTGTCAAACATTTTTTTCATATACATTTTTATTAACATAACATACAATTACATGTACAGCAATATTGGGAATGTTTTCTTTTTTTATTAAAAAAGTTTTATAGTATAGGATTATAAAATTACCTGAGAAGATTAACAAAGCCACCAGCTTTGAGACAAAGATTGCTGTATATGAGGTGTTATTCTTCATCCGACAGAAATGGCAGGCATTTTAAATGTGGATCCAGTGCAAAACTTTGAGGTGATAGATTTTGCAACTCTTCATCTTTGTATCTCTTGAACAAATCAGCAGAGATGGCAATTTTCACTTGCTTGATAAGCTGTGACTCATTATCTGTTTCTCTTAGCGACAATAAAAATTGATGTTACAAGGGTAGTATCAGTGAAATTGTTGGGTTTGACACATCACATAACATGGTTGTTGTTTTTTTAATAGTTTCAAGCATTACACGGCTTCTTCACAATTACCTAGATCATTCTTTAAGAGAGTCACATATTTTTTATGGCTTTTTTTCTTATGACAGGGCTCATGAGCATAGCAAACACTGTGAGCTGCTGTTCAAGATATCTTTATAACATATATGAGCTGTTCTATCTTGTACTGTGGCAAATAGAGTACTTTCTTTTTGGATTTGACATTTGCAGTACTGCTGCAATGGAAAAAGTTGACAACTTTCCTCACTCGGCTCAGAAGACAAAACATTTGTTCCTCTTGTAATTCTCTCAGAGTTGCTAAATTATTAGTATGTGCCAAATACGTAATATGCATTCCATTGATATATTTAACTGCTGTCCATGTTAGATTCATTGTCTGTCACAACCACAGTTTGCACGGGTCGAGCTATATCCCATTTAGATATAGCAGATTGGAGTACTTTACCAATATTAACACCAGTGTGAGACTCATGTAGTGGTCTTGTTTGGAGAACATAGTTTGCAATCTTCCAGTCATTTGTGGTGAAATGGGCTGTTATAGTGATATAGCTCTCCATTACTTTGGAAGTCCATCCATCTGTGGTAAGACTAAAACTGCTGGCAGTCTTCAAGGTATCTAGAAGTTTTAGTTTAACTTCATTATATAAGTCAGTGTTGAAGTGTTGTCTGCTGGTCTAGTTTAACTTCATTATACAAGTCAGGGATGACCTTATTGCTGAAGTATCGTCTGTTGGGAATGTGGTATTTGAGTTCCAATTCATTAATAAGACCCTTAATTCCAGATTGTTCTACAGTTGAATAGGGCCTGAGATCAGTGGCAGTAAGCGTGCCGATCCATTTCATTATGGCTTGAGCTCAAACTGATGTGTACAGCATCTTCATTTTGAATGTTTCAGACAACTTCAACTGTCCAGAAACTGTTGGAGTTTTATTATCTGTGTTGAGAGAACACCCAAATCTACTGACTGATGCATTACTGATAGTTTCGTGCCAATCGATGGTAGGATGATGATGGCAAATGTGGCTGTTCATGTTTGTTGTGTTTCCTGTGTAGCGTATTTTCGTATGACACAACTTGCATACCGTGCACTGTTAATCTATTTGTTTCACGTTATTGTTATCATAGGTGAATAAAAAGCCAACATTTTTTTCCAAACTGGCAACTTAAACTTGTCTGGTGGAGATGCAATTTCAACATCGTTGGCTGCAGTGATCTTGAAAACTTTTGCAGTAACTAAGGAAATAAGACGAGCCAATCACAGTTGCGGTTGCTTCTTCATTCCCTGCTTTGGCTTTAACAAGCACCCATGATTAGCCAATCAATTATTTGTTTCTACAGCTATGGTGGGGTTTAAGTCTCATTGACTCTTCTGACAAATCGTACTTCATGTTGTATTATAAAAATCGTGATACTGTGGGATTACTACCTATGTGTATCATGAATCATATTAGCTAAAATATTGCAATGCATCAGTGTATCTTTACTCTACTAGTACTTACCATATTTTCTGATTGAGTCGTCACATTAACCACATATTTCTTGCATTCACCATAAATTCTGCATTATATTAGAAAGTGCCCATATCAGTGTCAATTTTCAAGTGCTACAGCACCAGACAGTCAAATAGGAAAAAAAATTGTTAAAATGAACTCCACAATAAACAAGTGTAGCTTGATAACTTGTATTTCATATTCAGGTATGCTGGTAACTGTGAGATAGATATAAGTGTTTGTAAAATACAGGTTCTGGAAACATTATGCAGAATGAGAAATACACAAGTTAAAAACCATCAGTATTGTTACGTCTCCGTTTGTTAATTAATTTTCCGTAACTTCGTTCCGACGAAACTTAAGCGACACAAGTTCTTTCTTAATAAAAACTGGTTTATTCTTTCCAAATATAACTTTACCGATACACTCAACTTCAACAATCGCGCTAAACAAACGCTGTAACGTCTCTCGTGCTCTCTGACTGCAGTTCAATTACTCACTATCTACACACACATTACATTCCCCTCTTTTATATACCAGCCTACCCTATATCTAGTAAGAACTAGAACATTCGCCAAAGTACATGATAGTTCTAGAAACGTTGTGTCACAGTAGTCATGTGACTCGATGACGCAACAGTATGTTGGTTATTGATGTATACAGATGCTCAATCTTCTCTGCTAAGTGCAGAATTAATGAATAAAAATCCGACATTGTTAAAT
>NW_013665859.1:314039-314817 GCF_000517525.1 Limulus polyphemus | reverse complement strand
GACTCGTTGTGAATTATAGCGTGTGTTTAAATTAAAGTGACTGTGGAAATTAAGTGTATTGCAAAGTTGTATTGAGAAAGAATAAACTAGTTTTATATAAGAAAGGACTTGTATCGCTGAAGTTTTTTCGGAAAGAAATTACACGGGAAATTAACAAACGAACATAGACGTAACAAATTGGTGTCAGAAGTGGGATGGAAAAGAAAAATAAAAAAAGAAGAAGAAGAAGATGGAAACGAGAGGTGGCAAATCAAACTACAACTTAGCAGATTTGATGGCAGCAATACAAGAACAGCAAAATAAACAAGAAGAACGAGAAAAGAAACAAGAAGAGAGATTACAGCAGTTGTTGGAGGAAAAAGAAAAGAAGCAAGAAGAGAGATTACAACAGTTGTTGGAGGAAAACGAAAAGAAACAAGAAGAGAGATTACAGCAGTGGCAATATAACTTGCAACAGTGGCAGCTGGAACAGCAAAATAAACAAGAGAGACTACAGCAGTGGTTGGAGGAGAAAGAAAATAAACAAGAAAAGAGACAACAGCAATGGGTGGAGGAGAAAGAAAATAAACAAGAAGAAAGTCTCCAACAATTGAGAGAAAGCCAGAGTACACAAATGAAAAAATTAGTAAATTTCAAAGCGAATTAAATACATTAAAGGATGATTTATTGTCTTTTACACAAGGAGGTTACATTAAACATCGAACTAATCAGCTCCAGACAATGTCAAGCCCCTTCCAGACCCTGTAGCTAAACCCTAATGCAGACATCTTCGGTCCTG
>NW_013665859.1:273479-313315 GCF_000517525.1 Limulus polyphemus | reverse complement strand
GAGAAATCAGATAGTCCCTGGTCAGCTCCCGTCGTGTTAGTCCAGAAGAAAGATGGGACCCAACGTTGCTGTGTGGACTTCAGAGCTCTTAACCGAAAAAGATTCATACCCACTGCCAAGAATTGAAGAGATTGATTGGAGAGATAGATAATTGAGTCAAAGGAACAGTAGGCACCGTAAGTAAAGTGTGTGAATCACTGTGATTTATAGCGTGTCTTATAAAGGTTGTTAAGTTTAAAGTAACTGTAGATATTAAGTGTATTGCAAAGTTGTATTGAGAAAGAATAAACTAGTTTTATTTAAGAAAGGACTTGTATCACTAAAGTTTCATCCGAAAGAAATTATATGGGAAATTAAGAAACGAACACAGACGTAACAATATCTTATATTAATTCTAGTATACCTGAAAGTGTTCCCTCACCTTTCCTGGCTGATTCTTCATCATCACATAACAAAAGAAGGCAAGTTGTGTTGGTAAGTGATTCAGACTTTCATGATGTATGACTGCTTTCTTTAGTTATCTAAGGAAATTGCTGTATTCATATATTCTCTAGTGCATGTATATATATATATATTGTATAGAATATTATATAGATTTTTATTATTATTATTATTACTGTGTATTATCATTGACAGTCAGAACTCATTCAGATGGTTTGAGCTTTAGTTTAAGCTCGATAGGTTTCAATAGATTTGCAATCATGGATGAAACGTAGGTTCACCACTTCGACACAAAGACAAAAATACAAAGTTTGCAATGAAAACATCCAAGTTCACCCATCCCAAAAAAGTTCAAGTAATAACCCTCTGCTGGGAAAGTCATGGCATCAATTTTTTGGGATGCTAAGGGTATTTACTACTTAATTGTTTGGAAAGTGTTCAAACCATTACAGGGGATTACTATGTATCCTTAATCAACAGCTTGCATCAAGAAATCAAAGAGAATAGGATTGCTAAAAAAATGTGTGCTCTTTCATCAGGACAATGCCCAGGTTACAAATTGTGTGTTGCTTTGAACACTATCCATGGTGCTGGCTTTGAATTACTCAATCACACCCCTTACTTGCTGGATTTAGCTCCAAGTGAGTTTTTCTCTTCTTTAACAGTAAAATCTTTCTGAAAGCACAAATGTTTCATAGGGATGATGATCTTGTACATACCATCTTGTCATGAATTGAGGACCAAGAAGAAATTTCCTTTCTGAAAGGCCTTAGAGCACTGCTGGTGCAAGTGTATGGATTCATGAGGAGATTATGTTGAAAAATAATTCGTATTTGAATGAGTGTCTATTATAAGGTCAGGCCACAAATCTTTCATACACCCCTTGTAGATGAAATGTACAGTTGAGTTTGCAATGCAGTCCATTTTAGTAATATGAAATAATTGTAATGCTTGGTCACTTTGATCTTTCTTTCAGAATATCTACTTTACTCAGAAATATTGCAGCACTGTTTTTTTATTATAGAAACTGTTTTACACTATCACTAGCCTTTAGATGCAAAGATGATGTCTTATTAACATGTAGTATTTTTTTATTCTTGTAGCTAATAATTTAACTAAGTATTTTGGTTAAACTCAGGAAATAGAGTAAATTGAATTAAAAATCCAGAGAAAAATTATTATACTCCTATTATTTTTCCTTCCAATATAGTTTACCTTCAGGAGAATTATTTTGAGCCATTTGAAGCATTTTGTTGCAAGTAAAAGTTATAAGTAGCTGGGTAGTTATCAAACATTATAAGCAAATAAAAAAATTATATTTGAAGTTTTAGAACCACTATTTCATTGCAGGTTAACTGAATGAAAATAATTTAAAAGTTAACATGAAAAACAAATGCTGTTACATGATAAAATCTAAAAATAGAAAGAAATGTCTAAAATCACTCGGGGGGGGGGAGTGTGTGTATGAGGTCAAAATTTTGGTTACACTAATATATATACATATAAAAACGCACTTAGTTTGGGGGAGCCAATAGGAAAAGGAGAGTGAGTACAAGAATGGTGAGGCACAGGGATTAGAAGGTAGAAAAGAAACTGGTTGGTAAGAACCAACATGAGTTAGGAAGGAGGTGTGATGGCATGTGTATAATTGAAGAAATGTTTGAATGCTAATATCCAGTTAAACAGGTAAGCACCTCTTATGACTTTATATGTTTTTGACATTTATTTTTAATTCTGTTTTATCTTTGTGCATAGATGAACTGCACTTTAACATTTGATGTTTTCACTTAAATGTTTTTTTAGTTGCTGCAAAAATTTACTCATTTATACATGGTGTTATTAATTTGGATTTTATTACTACTAGATATAAGAAAATAAAATGTAATATTTAACACTAAATCAGTTTTTTAATCAAATATTTATAATTTAAATTCCTGAACGTCTATCATAGATGTCAATAGAATTTTTTTTTTGTCCAAATGCCACCATCAATATATTTATATGTGTGTGTGTGTAGAAACAAGGGTAGGAGTAAAATGTAAATTCTATGATTAGTGAAGTAAACAGAAAACTAGAATAAATTTGTACAGTCTTACAAACAGATTTATTGATACCTTTAACTATAATTTAAATTGTATTGAAGAAAAAACCTCCTTCAGTTATTTCAAGAGGTACAAATTATGACAGTTACAAATACCTCCAAGCATACAATAATTTTTTATCAATTACACATAATGATACATGCATGAAACACATCATGAAAATTTAAACATGAATTTGTAATAACAGCTGATTCTTCAATGGGAGGACGTTTGATGGTTATTGGAAATTATAAAAAAGTTAGTTCAACATATAACCTTTCATTATCTAAAATATTAAATGCTTCGTCTTACAGTAGAAAAATGTTTTCATCTAGCTTTTTCTGGGTAAAGTGAACTAGATTGAACAACTAATTTCCTACAAGGTACCTTACTTCAGCTGACATACATAGCTATTCTCGTTCAATGCTGCCCTCTATTTACAAAAATGTTTTCACATGCCACAAGTCTTTCACTCCTACATACCCCTCAGTTCGCGTTTAACTGATTCATGCTTGTAAATCATCATGCGACAAACCTCCACCAATAGACACATGATTCATGTGACTCCCTCTATGCTATTCTACTTAACTATCACTTCTTGTTTGGCAGTGCTCTTGTTCAGACATTTAGTTTGTGCTCCCTTCAAGCGTGTTTTTATTTTCCCCTGTATCTTCATATCAGTTTCTGTCAGCAACTTTTACTTTATAGTCTTTCATCACAATCAGGTGGGCAATTTCTGCAGGACTGATAATGTCCATGGTAAAGGTTCTTATTTTCATTTCTTGGGATGAAAATCTTAGGTTTTTTCATCACGTAATTTGGTAGCATTTTCGTGCCTTGTTGCCCTTCAAACGTGTTTCAGTTCCATATGTCTTTTGTCAGGTGGTCTATGATTTACCCGTCTTGAGGGATCTTACTAACATCACTACTTGGATGTCTGGCTTCGGTTAGCTCCTGCCAAACTGGATGGTCATAGCATACTCATCTGCTTCTTACACAAGCAGCTCAAGTGATTGGATTTTCCAGTTGGATAAGTTTTTTCCTGTTCCCTACCTAATACTCTCATCTATTTGGAGAGTGTTTTTTACATACCCACCTACATCGGGACCATCCATTCTCCTCCTCTAATGCTTTCAATGGAGTTTTCTGTTCTCCACGCCATTATGGTTAACTATGTTACTGCTAGAAAGATTCTAATGCATTGGGCGATGTGGCTTCTATCAAAGCACTTCTCTGCTTGGGTCTGGCACATTTGCATTCTTTTCAGGAGATGCTGCACAACCTATGGTCTCTTACTAGGGTTTTGCTTTTTTTATTCTCCTCTTAACTTTCCTCCTTTCCTTCTTCGACTACATGCATTGGTGGTTTAACATATCCCCCATGTTGTCGGATTTGCCACTTTCTCTGTCTCTTCCAGATTTGCTTCTCTTCTCTGATGCTCATCTCCAAAAGGTGGGGAGCATGGGTCGATCAACAAGAGGCTTCATGACAAATGGTCTATGGATGGAAAGTCTTACCATATTAATGGCTTGTCACTTCTGGCAGTCCAACGTGCTTTACTTCACTTTCTATCTCTTGTTTGGATTTGACTAATCATGTTTCATTTCGACTATTCGATGGGGGTGGCTTATTTCACTTGCCCAAGGGGCATTCATTATTGTTCTCTTTGTACTAGACAGTGGATCTCCCTTTTTGAACTCATACACTGGATGTAGGTCTTCTTGCATGTTGTGTCCCAGGTGCTTACATCCTCGTTGCAGATTGCCTTTTCAGTCCTGACACACTTTCTCCCAAAGAGCAGCCTCTTGATCCTCAAATTTTTAGTGGCTCTGCCTCCTGTTGGATACTGCTCCACAGAAAGCATTTGAATCCTTTCTCGATTCCATGTTACTTCTTTTATATGTGGTCTTTGGTTCATCATCCACTAACCCTCACTGTCAATATGTTGAGACAGGATTAGATCCAGTTTATAACTTTGGTTTTTTATCATTCTGTCAGTCTTCTTCCTAAGGTGATTTTGATCATCCATGTTGCTCTGGGTCAGGTTTTTCTGATTGATCCTTCCTAGCCAGCACATATCTGGTTTCTTAACTGTTTTGGCTTGATATGTTCTTTTTGTTATTGATTGATTTTACTAACCTACATTTTGGGGGCTCATGTGGAATATTCTTTTTTCACCATATTCATTTCTTCTCATCTCCCACCTTTATTCTTGGTTGGATCCGGATGACCTTCTGTATTCCACGCATGCTTTGGTGGCTTCATTACTTTCAAGTCTTCTTTCCATTAATTCCAATTCCCACAGTTTCATTCCCTTGCACCACTCCTCTGTTCATGATTTTTTTCTTCCTTCCTTCCCATTAGGTTCAGCTTGTGATTTGATTGGTATTTTATTCCTGCCTCCTTCTTTCTGGTGTCTTCATTCTGATCAGGCATCTTCTCTTTTACCTTTATCAACCCCTTCATCTGCTGGCGGTACTTTGTCTGTCGAGCTGCACAGTGATGGGTAAAGTACTAAAAATATTCACTTGAGTAAAAGTACTATTAATTTAGAAAATATTTACTCAAGTAAAAACTAAAAGTATCTAATATATACAGTACTTAAGTAGCAATAAAGTGAAAATAATCTTCAAAAAATAAGTAATGATAGCGTTATTAAAAATAGCCCACTTTCAACTTAAATTCATAATAAAAGGTACTAACAAATATAAACTCTACAAACTTTCTTTTAGTTTTATTAAAACAACTAGTATTACTGTCTATGGTACAGCTCTTCACACACTCCACTTATTATTTAGTTTCAGCAGCAGCTTATTTTTAAAGTTCCTACTTGTCTCAGTGTGAAAAAGAGCCCTGCAGAACTAAAAAAATGCTCGCGTGCTGCAATTTCACCGAATATCCCACTGTTGTTTTCACTAAAAATAAGTCGTTCAAATAAGGCCATGGATGATTATTTGTGTCAGACATGATGGTCACAGTGGGACGAAGTTATCACAGTCAACACTAGATGTAAAATGGCTGCATTTTGTTCCTGCTCATTAACACAGGAAATACCACTGCTTGTGATTGTCTTATTTGAAAGAGTAGGCATGCTCTGAATGATATAAACAAAACCTATTACCATGGCAACCAGTGTGATTTTCTCCAATTTATTCAAATGTAACAGCAGTCTTATAAAAGAAATGTCGTTGAGTAAATGTAGATAATTTCTTCTTGATTTTACTTAAGTAAAAGTAAAATATTTTTTAGAGTACATAAGTAACTGTAACTCCCAGAAAAGTTACTTAAGTAGTGTAATGAAGTAACCTTACTTTGTTACTTCCCAACTCTGAGTCAAGCACTGAAACTACACCTTGTACATTCATTTCCCATTCTCTACTTTGGGTAGCTCTTTCTTCCTTGTCAGGGTACCATCTTCCTCTTTTCGCCATCCTTCACTCTTTGGTGAGACTGTAACTGAACTTTTCACTGCAATCCCTCCACCCTGTTTCTTCCAATGGAGTAAGAGAGTCCTTACCACTTTCCAGTTCCAAGCCGCTGGGATGGTGGACCATGGAAGTATACTCATGAATGAGAAAAATACAAAATAAACAATATCAACTCCATTCAGTTGAGAGTAGGGTGGTGGTGTTCTGCTGGTGTAGATGATGAGATGTTTTCCAAATGGAGTCCTCATCTCTGCATGGGTTTGTCCAAGGGGATGCTGCAGCTTTGGAGTGCACTGTTATAATGATTGGAATCCCTCATCCTACCCCGCATGGATGTCAGTTCCCAGCAGCTAAGTTCTGGATTTGGAGCTGAACCAATTGACATGATGTCCTCACACATGTAGTGTGCTGGCATAAATGCAGTTCACCCCTTTGATTGGAAGCCCTCATCCTTCCCCTGCATTCTCAGCAGTTGGATTTTTGGATTTAGAGATGAATCAATCAATAAAAGTCCTCACACGTGTGATCAGGGTGTCCCTGGTCCTTCACTCAATTTGCCTCAAATGCATTACTCCAGTGTTGTAGATCATGGTTGGTGCACTTGAATATGATCCTCTTTTTCTTCCTCCACATGGATGTTGGTTTCTTGCAGTTGAGTTTTGGATTGTATTTGACTTACCGATGCCATGATCCTCGTCCTACCCCCGTGAGGATGTCGGTTCCAGGTGGTCGATTTTAGGACATAATTGACTTGCTGTGCATGTTCTGTCATGCCTTAGCCACTCTACACCTTGGAACACATCTCATCTTTTACCCACATTGGGATGTGCTCCTCAAATTTTTCTGCTTGGATCAGTTTCACCTTTTCTACATCTGGGCAAAGAGTATACCTTTTAGAGAAATGGTGTGGTCTTCCATGTATCATCCTTTTATTAGTGGGTTCCCTCTTCGGGGTGTCCTTCTGAGCTTTCGAAGGATGTTCCTATTTTCTCCCTTGAACCTATCCCTCCACCTATTCAATGTGTGATTCTAGCAATGTATGTGAGTAGAAGTAAAAATACCTTGTCGGAAGTTATAATTTTCCCACACTGAAAATATATTTCCGGCAGGTATTTGCTTCCACTCATGCTTCCCACCCTTCCTCCTCAATGTCCACTGATGCTTAGTTTTATGCCTAAACTCGAAGTGAAGGTAGAGTAACATAGAGGGAGTCACGTGTGGGGGGGGGGCACATTTGTTAATGGGGGGTTGTCACATGATGATTTAAATGTGTGACCCAAGGGATATATTCGAGTGAAAGGCTTGTGGCATACAAAAAACATTTGCAAATAGAGAGAAGCACTGAACGAGAATAGCTATGCATGTGAGTGGAAATAAGTACCTGTTGGAAATATATTTTCAGTGTAGGAAAATTATAACTTGTTTTATGGAAAATGATCATCATTTGATGACCGCAACTGCATATAATTTTTTAGGTCAGAAACCCATGATTAACTTTTCATTGTTACCTTCTGTTGAATTTTCAACAACTTTAGCTATTCATAAGAATAATTTTACTGACTTAAAAAAGATGATGATTAGATGTGAGAGTGATTTGTTTTAGCTCAGGAAAAATGATTACAAAAAAGTTCAAACAAGATTTAATCTTTGATCATTCTAATAGAATGATAGATTCAGTAACAGAAGAAACCATTTATGTCCTTTAGGTCAAGGTTACAAGTTCCAACACATTGCAGTATGATGTAGTTGATGAACAGTTAAAGTATCAAAGAGTTCAGTGATTTTAATGCTGAGGAGACAAAACTGTCTTCTGGATTAAGTTACACTAATGTATCAGTAGCTGCCTCAGAAGATGGACCAGTGAGTGAATTGTTAGTGAAAAATTATGACTTCTAATTTCCTGCAATTATTGGAAAACCTGGCTTAGAATGTATTCCAGAGTTGGAACAATGGGTGGAAGAATTTTTTTGACAAGTGCCTTTCTGGAAAAATAGTGGACAGTAAACACCTACTTGGGAATCAGGTAGAAATATATGCTTAATATGTGTCCACAATGCCTTGCAGCCCAGAATTCTCATAAAGATTTGTCATCCATTCTTGTCTTGAAATCTTCCCCTGAGGAGGAGAAATTGGTTATTTCTTTGGAAATGTGGCATCTGTTAGAGCTATGATTTGTCTAGTTGCTACATACTTAATTGTATTTTCAAAGCCAATATTTTCCAAAGGCACAAATGTATATACTGCTATATTTTATTTTTTCTTATCACATACTTCTTTTAAAAATAAATATTTCTGATTGAATTAAAAATATGCTTTACATGTGTAGATATAAGTAACTCTGTTGGTTTTACAAGCAAGATCATGTTTTTATAACTATTGCAGTTTCTAACTTTCCATATTATTCTTTAAATGTTCCACTTTTCTTTCAAGTGATGCTTAGAAGACCACATTTAAATTTGTATTTAAAGATCCACAGATCTCACAAACCATAAGTGTGGCTTGCATTTAAATTAGTTAAGACTGTTATCATCAAGTTGGAATTTTTATAAAGGTTTTTTACAAAATATTTTGGCATTGTGTAATATTAACAAAGGTCATTAAGGAGTTAACTGAAAATATTGAATTCTAACCCCCTGCTGTTTTCTTTCCTTTAGTCATTTTCTTTATAATGAAATATCATTTCTTGAATATGATTAACCTACCTTACTGTCATAAGCACTGACTCGTACTATTCTGAAAACTAGTTATTTTTACAGACAGTATACACTAAATATTACCTTTACACTTTTAATTCTTGAGATGCAGACTTTTCAGCAGCTTTTTTGTTAATAGATTATATTAAGAAAGTATAGGAAAATAAGAAAATTTATTAATTTTGAAGAATATCAGTGATGGTACACAATATCTACCTTCAGCCTCTTACCTCTTCTTTCAGTTGCCTTTCTTGCACCATTAACATTTAACACCATTTATTTCAATGTCACCTCAAACAAATAAACATCTAAGGTAATATTAGAAACTGCAATAAAAAAATCATTTAATAACAGTAATTCTGTATTCAATTATTATTGAATACAAATTATATTTTAAAGCATTAGTTTAATCTTTTCTTACATGGACTTCCATGCAGCACTCATTTTTAAGTTTTTTCTTCTCTGCTTTTTTTACTGTTAGGTTGTAATTGTAATAAGGTTATTGTAGCCATATTTAATTTTTCCTTGGCTGTTGATATCAGACTGAACAACTTTTGTATCACAAAGACCTGCCTTTTTTAAAATAGACTTTAGTTTACTATTTTATTCATCTAATAGAGGTATAAGAACAGCTATCTTGTTTTGTGGCTCTTTTTCCTTATCTACCACTTTATTTATTAAGCAGCAATTGTTGTTCTTTCTACATTTTCCTGTGCATGCTTTTCATTTTGTACTTTTTGTTCTCTTCACTCTGTTTTAAAATGTGAAAATGTTCATTTTCCTGTTTAGCCTTCTCTTCTACCTCTTCAGTCCTCCATTTTTACATTGCTCAAGCTTCCGCATAAACTTTGATTATCTCTTTAATAACTGGAACTTGTAATGGATCAATATTTTTCACAGTGTCTTTGATAGTTCTGAGACTACTGGCAGACTGCTACAGTATATCTGATTTCTTCTTTGTTACTTTGATTGAAAATCCATGTTCAACATTTGTATTGCCACAAGACAAAGACAATGGTGCCTTATGAGTTCACATGGCATGGAAATTGTAACTTACCTACAACCCTCTCTTCCATAAGAAAAATTCTCCAATAATGACCTATTCCTCTCAGTTCTGTTTCCAAATATCACTCTTCAGGTATATCCATTAACTCATCCAACAATCTCTTGTTCAGCTTTCATGACATATGGAAACTTCTCAGCAATGTGAAAAAATACAGCAATTGTTTCCTGCTACTTCTGCATTGCATGATGGAGACAGCGAAGATCCTCAGCCCACTCTTATTTAAAACCTTGACATTTGGTGAGCCAGTCAGGATTATACAGCGGTAGAAGAAGACATGAAAAACAGCGGAAATATGTAGGCCTATAACTGCAGAATGGTAGTGGTGGTGAAAATAGTGTAGAGATTACAATTACACTATATAACCATATCAGCTAATTATGATAAATGGATAGAAAGAGGTTAGCATCATGGATTAAAAGATAGTGAACTACAACAGTTTGTTAAGCATCAACAAGAACTAGAGAGAGAGAGAAGAGCATAGACAGAGAAGAAGAAAAGGAGAGAGAAGAAAATGAGAAAAGAAGAGAATGGAAATAGAGAGAGAGAGAATATGAGCACAAACTGAGAGAGAGGAGAGACTGCAAGAAGAGAGAATAAGAGCAAAATTGAGATTGCCACGCTCACCCAACAGAAAGAGGAAGGACCCAAGAATAACAGTGGAATCAAGGCCAGCCTAACTAAGCTGCTCAAATCTGATGAACAGAAAGATGACATGGATGCTTTCCTGGAGAGATATGAAAGATTTGCCCAAAGGCAAAACTGGGACAAAGGCAACTGGGCAGTCTGTCTCAGCCCACTTCTCACAGGAAAAGGCCTACAAGTGTATGCAGGCATGATGTCAGAAAATGCCACGGACTATGACAAATTAAAAGTTGCTTTGCTGAAACAATACGAACTTAATGAAGAAGGTTTTCATCAGAAATTCAGAGAAGTCAAACCTGACACCAGAGAAACTGTATTTCAGTTTGTGGCACGTTTACGATGATACTTCACAAGATGGACTGACATGGCCAAGTGTGACATTAGTTTTGAGGGACTGGCAGATCTACTAATTCATGAACAGTTCATGATCATGTGCTCAACTGACATGTCACTGTTCCTAAATGAGAGTGCACCAAAAGACGTAAAGAAGATGATCAAGCTGGCAGAACAGTATATGGAAACCCATGGAAGGAGTATAACTGGCAAGTCCAAGAATATCCAGTTAAAGTCAAAAGCATTGGTGGCTGACCAGGAGCAGGAGTCTACCAAAGGTGACAGGAGAGTAACAGATAAATGAAAGAAGAGATGCTATATTTGTTATAAGCTAGGGCACATTGCAAAGGAGTGCAAGTCAATCACCTACAAGCAACAGCAGAAATCTCAACATAAGCAGCTGGAGCTATTTACAAAGATAGTGCTGTTAAGAAACAAGAAAAGAGTGACTGGCACTATGTATGCTGCTGCCAGAAGAGAATGCTCATCAGCTTCACCACAAGAAGGAAGTGCTATCACCATGATTAAACAGTGTATGAGTGATGGCTAGCTTAAGTTAGCAAATAGGTCAGCAGTGCCATTGGTGATTGGAGAATGTTACAAATATCAAGAGGTGCTAACAAATTACAATATACCAACAGGTGAAGGATATGTTGGGGACAAGAAAGTGAAAGTCCTATGAGACACTGGGTACAGTAGTGCAGCAGTAAGAACCAGTCTAGTATCTTATGATCAGATGACAGGCAAGGTACACTTGTGTGTGTTAATTGATGGGACAGTGAGAAAGTTTCCCATAGCAAAAGTATAGGTGGATGCTCCATATTATGTAGGAGACCTTGAAGCCATGTGTATCAAAGACCAATATATGACTTGGTGATTGGAAACATACAAGGTAGTAGAAATTTGGAAGAACTAGACAGAAAGAAGATGGATGAAGCATCTGCAGTCACACAAGAGCTCAAGGACAGAAGAGCAAGCAAGCAAGGTATCAAGCCCCTTAAAATCTCTGAAAGTGCCATCCTGAATGTAAGTTCACAGGAGCTGAAAAAAGTGCATAAAAAGACTCGTCACTGCAGAAAGTTTGGGACAGTGCCCAAGAGAAAGTGGAGCAAAAGACAAAATGGAAAAAGACTTACAAAACAGAGGACCAGAAAGGAGTATTGAGCCAGACCTATTAAAGCAGTTCTACTGGGTAAGCCAAACCCATCAAAGACAGTCAGAAACACTTCTTTAACAAGAAGGCCAAGGGTCAACATTTCAAGGTCAGACAGAAGGTTTTTTTTTTCTGCTACCCACAGCCAACAACAAATTCGCCCTGCAGTGGAAAGGACCTTTTGCAATACAGGAAGTGGTCAACAGAATGCACTACAAAGTGAAAATGGATGGGATGATCAAGGTCAACCATGCCAATCTGTTGAAGAGGTACTTTGAGAAGAAAGGAGGTATAGATGGACATGGCAGGTGTGGCTGTTATAGATTCAGAACCAGAAGACAATGACTTCGTTATAGAAGATAAAGACCTACTAGGCCTAAGACCACTGGGAGGAGGTGAGACATATACAGACATCAACATAAGTGAAGAATTGACTGGCAAGAAGAGAGAGGAACAAGATCTACTGTGCCAGTATAGAGAGAGATTAGGAAAGACAGACCTTGAAAAACACAAGATCAAGATGAAGACAAAGGATCCTCTCAAGGTGAAGCCCTACTAGATGCCCCATGATAAGAGAGACAAAAAGGGAACTGCAAATATTGGTGTAAACTATATGAGAAAACTTAGTATATAAAATAAGAAGAGTCTTTGTATATTGTGTAAAAAATATTGTATATATTTTTCTTAAAGAGGGGCTAATTGTTGGATATACAAGACTATTTAGTGTTATTATTTAGTTTATTTTGTGACTTAACATTTAATTATTGTTTAGTTTTAAGACAGGATTGTTTTAAAAGTGTTAGTTGTGATGAATTTTGTTACGTAACTCTGTATGAATTGTACATTGTGTTTGCAATTACTTTGTTGTCTATGCTTTACTAATATTGTTCATGTCAGGTTACTCGAATCTTTGTTATTTTTCTCATTACCTTAACTGAGTATTGTTACGTTATAGATGCACTCTCATAGTTAGTCAAAAATTCGAGGCCTCAGTGAACAAGTTATATATATAGGTGACTTGTGAGTGAGGTTAGAAAACGTTAAGTTAGCCGGCTTGTGAGTGATTAGCCATAACAGGTGATATTTTAAAGTGAGTTTCACAGTTTAATAGAGGTAAGGAGAATAATTTGTCTTGTCAAAGGGTGTTCTAAAGTAATTGAACCTGCATGTGTGAACATTGACAAAAAGGAAACAATTATTTAAGGTTCAGGATACAACTGTGGTAACCCAAGAGATAACGTAAGTGAATTATTCATCAATTTGTATCGTGAGAAACAAAGATAAAGAAAATAATGTGTCTTGTCAATTGGATTCTAAAGTAATTGAATTAGCCTGTGTGGACTTTTGACAAAAAAAATTATTATTTAGAGTTTTAGGTAAAACTACGATATCCTATAGTGTAAAGAATTTTTGTACATACGGTTGACTTGTTTTAAATATATTATTTTAAAACAAGTGGATTGTGTGCTGTTCATTTTTTGTTGCCATTTATCACCAGCACTTACGATGCTTGAAACTGGGTTTCTATACCTGTGATGGGCAGAGCACAGATAGTCAGTTGTGTAGCTGTTCTTAACTACAAAGAAATAAACAAACAACTCCAGTGGCAAGTCCCATAAACTAACTCTTAGTCTAGTTCCTTTGCAAGTGCATTGCAAATTACACCTCCCTATGTCAATAGGTACTGAAAGTTCTGCTTGTATAAGCTTCTCATAAATGTTATCAAATATTCACATGTTTACATTTATAATATTGTACTACAACTTAATTTTTCAATTTTAACCAATATCACAAATGATCATCCACCTGCTTCTTGTTCTATGTATTTTGTTGCATTATACTCCAGCATGTATGTAGTCTGTGAATTAACAATGTTTTGAATGGCCAAGTCCTGGAAGTACAGGCCCAACACCTTCAGATACTGTATGTGATATTTTCGATTAGAACAGCTGAGTCAGAAAGTAACAGTTTATATGTTTCTACATGTCCAATGCATGTTAAATATTGTAATTAGGAACTGATAATTTTTAAAGTCCATATAAGTTCTGATCATGATACATTTTCATTTTGCAATTCCAAGAAGAAACATCATCAGGGAATTGCTATTTTCTTTTGAAAAATCAGTCTCTGTTTTCCTTTACTTTAGCATTCATTATCATTAGCATTCATTATTAATTATCATGCAGGTATGATTACTGATAAAAACCATTGTGTGAAATGTCTTGAGACAGTATGAAGTAAAAACTATTCTTATTTACAGAGATAAATGTGATAGGATAAGTACTTTAGCAATCATGGTCACAAAAGAAAAATGTAAAAACATTTAAGAGTCATAATAATCTTTTACATAATGTGATTATGAATATTTTAATGACATTTTCCAAAGCCTTTAAAGAGTATTTAAAGTTTATGAAATTTATCTTTTGTAAATTACATGGAGAAGTATGAACAAATTATTGTACAAAATAGAGAATACACATTAATTGTATAAAATTATTTATTTTTCAGGTCTTTGTAAGTGAAATGTAGTTCACTACACATATTTATTAACAGAATTTCCATAATGTTATATACCAAGAATGTAAACAAATTTCAAATAGTGCAGTAGAACACTAATAGGCATTGAAATACCC
Source organism: Limulus polyphemus (assembly GCF_000517525.1). Lineage (NCBI taxonomy): Eukaryota > Metazoa > Arthropoda > Merostomata > Xiphosura > Limulidae > Limulus > Limulus polyphemus. The sequence continues at coordinate 298,845 of NW_013665859.1, read as the reverse complement.
CTTTCATTGGTGGCTTTGCATTATACCATCAACTGGGTCCAAAACACTGGCTGTTTAAGAGAAACTGTTGGTGACATTGTATTGAAAATACACCATCTTTGTTCATTAAAGGGTGCAGATATTGCTGCAGAACGAACACAAGCTTCACCTGTCATTAGTGATTCTGTGAAGAAAATATATTTTAATTACCATAAAAATTCCATTTTCCACTTAAAGTCAATACAATTATTCAAATATGGAAAATATACTTAATTAGCAATATAAGAAAGTACAATTTCACTTGCTTTAAACAAAATGTATGGGAAGTATTCTAACAATACAAATGCCCTTTAATTATGTAAGTTGGCATATAAATGCCAAAGGAAAGGAAGCCCACTTGATGCTATACAGTAAATTCACTGAAAATCATTGCTTACTCAAAGTTCAGTTTTTCCTCATTAACATACTATAAACATATTTGTAAAGTTTAACCAGAAATTATTCAAAGGAAAACTTGAATATCAGATAGGTAACAGAAAGATTCTGTAACATGTTACAAAAAGTATGAGAATCACTTAATGTAAGGTGGATTAATTATGACAAGAACAACATTAAAAATTATTGTCACTGCTTTATGAAGAAATTTATTAGCCAATCCCCCCCCCCCCAATCAATTTCTAAATTGTAAAATTTTCAATTATTATTACAATAGAATTAATTACAAATTAAGTTATGAATACAAAAGTAACCTAAGAGCTTTTAGCTTGTCTGGGTTAATAACGTTGTTTATTAGGTATTTATTTTTTACATAATCACATTTAAGTAAAAAATAATAATTCATTTTACCACCTTATCTAAATATTCTTAAACAAATATTCTCTTTCTAGTACTTTAACTGTAGTCATTTTGATTTGGTATTATGAAAGGTAAATTATTAAATATTTTTGTTGTCAAGTAATAAAAATGTTTATGTATAATCTCCTTTTTAACTGTTGGAATTTTATCTCTTAATCTCTGTATTCTATTAAGATAAACATTTATTTGTAAGTAATAACTTATTCTTTATAAATAATATTCTATGTATTAATAAATATATCATAGGAAATATTCATAGTAAAATATACTTTTTGTAAATTTATCATTATATAATATTTGTTTATGATATTAATCGTTAATGAAATAATTTTGGGTTACAACATATTCTTCACATGAAAAATCTAAACATTTTTATATTAGTGTATTATTTTGATTGGTCCTTTTTGGGAATTTATTAATATGGTATGTGCAAACTGATTACATTTGTGATTTTAGTTCTAATCTAGCTTCTTAGAAAGGAATTATTCAGAAGCTGACACAACAGACACAAATTTTGTCAATATTTAAGAAGAGTGAAAATTGATTTTCACTTGCAGCATTGGGTTACTATCATTTTGTGTATCTTGAAGGGAAAAAAAAAAAAGTCAGACAAATTTCTAAAATCATAACACAGAAAAATTATGGAATTCAGAAATTTTATAGGCTGCCAAAGGAAGTTCAACAGAGATCATCACACACAAAAATTGAACATGATTCATAAAGATGGAAATCCTATTGAAAATTATTTTGTAAAGTTAATTTTTTTAAATGTGTCAATCTCAATGATTTCAAGACCTAATGGTAGTTACATTACTCTCAATCTAGAAAATATAACACAAGAGACTCATGAGTTCTACAAGAAAGAGAGTTTTGTTTTCTTGCAGATTCCACAGTACAGAGGAAATGTTTAGAGTATTTAAAATATTAGGTACTAATGTTTTTAAGCTGATTGATTTATCTGCATTCAATCTTAAATGAAAAGTAGTTTATCTGGTGGATATTAAATCATACAAATTTTTTAAGGTGAATTTACTTTTATATCTATAAATTGGTGATAACCTCCTTGTGCAAGCCAAGAGCAGAAGTATACAAGTTGTTTTTAAACATTCCTCAATATGTTCATGTTATACAGACAAAAATTAACAAGAAATATTGGTTAATTTGAAAAGTTTACAATTACAATTACACTTCAATCTTTTAGCAGTTACTTCAGATGTAGTTTTATTCATCCACAAGGAAAGATAACAGTTTTCAAATAGCAGTTAATATTCATTTGAACATGAAATTTCAAAGTACAAAACTTTTGTCATAAGTGTAGCTGTACAAATGTAACTAAAAATATATTCTTTATCATATGACAAACTCAACGTTTTAACTCTTAAACAACTTTACAAATTATTTATTTATTCACATATAGAAGTAGAAGAAAAAACTGAGCCCACAAAACAGCTAAGACAATAGAATTAAAGGAGAAACATGTATTACACACATAGAACTAGGTCTGAAAGAACAATGTTTTTAAACATAAAAGAAACACTGAAACTTACTCATTAGCTCAAGTTCCAAGTTTTTATCATCATCAATTTTTGTCACAACAAGGTTTCCTTGTAAAGGTTGGCAAGGGTTAAAACAAGCATCATCTATTGAACATAATAAGAGGACAGATCCTTCAGTAGTACCCACAAGAACATGGCTCTCATTCCCTGCCTCCACTTTTATTTCAACTGCTGATGATGGACACTGTCCATCACAGCTCATCAAAACTTCTTTATGGTGAATGGAAAGCTGTATGATTACACTATAATTTTAATAACTGTTTTGTATATATATAATGATTGGAAACAAATTTACTTATAAACAGATATTAATGTGTGTAATAACAATAATTTATCTAGTAGGAAAATTGGCATTCTGAATTTGTACCGATAAAACAATCCTGAAATTTTTGTGACACATTGTATAAAAAAAATCAATTCTATAACCCTAATTATTTTCATGGTATTCATTTCCCATATGAGAGGTTTATTTAAGCAAGTATACATTAACTGATAACTTATGTTTGTTTTTTTTATTTCAAAATGGTGTGTCCAACTGTTTCTAGTGGTCACAAATTTGGAATAACGTTTTAACTGGTACCCCCAATTTTTTTTTATCATAGGAAAACTGTTTAACAAAGAGTGTAACCAGCACAGCAATTGTTCTAATGAAGATTATAATAAAAAATGTTGCTTAACCACTAAATCTTTCTACTCTTTACAGTGTATTTTTGTATATTAGCCTTTGTGCTGCAAGTTCTAGATAATTTAATGCACAACAAACCAATTACTTCATATTCTGAAAAGCAGATTTTACTCTTTAAAAATCTGAGGAACAAGTTGTGTGGTCTGCTGCTTTTCAGAATTTAACAATATTTTCACTCACACACACACACACACACACACCATTAGACAAAAGAAAAAAAATATTTCACATTACCAGCCAGTACAGACTTGATAGCCCACATGATCAAGTTGATATAATTACCTATTTGTAAATATGGCTGTCTTTCCCAACATTTTTTCTGATCAGTTAATTTAAAATCTTAATCTCTCCTGTGACGTAAAACTTGATCCAATCAAGAATTTTTTATTCTGAAACCTTTAGGTTTACATATTGTTGGATTGTTTAATCTTTCTTTAATTTCAATATTAAGCAACCCCTCCCCAGACCTTACTGCAGACAGTGAATGTGTAGTTAGGTTCATGACATTATAGGTTCAATGACTGTTATATATACACATTGCTATTCATTTTGGGTTTAATACAAGAGTATTATTTAGTTTATATTGTGTGAGCATTAAATTATTTTTAGAGGTGATAGTTATGCCAAGTTTGCAAATGTAATTGTTTACAAATTATTTGTTGCATAGTTCAATTGTTCTGAATTGACGTCATGTTACTCAAATCTTCTGAATTTTTCTCATTGCTTTAAGATAGTATTGTTAAATTATAGCATCTCGTAGTTTGTAGAAAGTTCTAGGCCTCAGTCGGGCAATACATATTTAGGTGACCAAGTTAGTTAGTGAAATTAGACTGTGTATCCGTTTAACCGTAACGACCGATTTCTAAGGTGAGTTTCACAGCTTGTATTGTAATAACAGAGATATAGGAGAATAATTTGTCTTGTCAGTTTGGTTATAAAGTAACTGAACCATCCTTTCTAAACTTTTGATGTAAAAGAGAATTATTTAAAGCTCTGGATCCAACTGTAGTATCCCACGGGGTAATGTAAGTGAATAGATTATTATAGGTAAATCATATTTAATATCTTTTTGTAAGGGTGGAGGATAGGAGTTTAATTAATAGAAATATTAGGGTGGCTTCATTTCAATTTATTTCCACTTTAAGAAATTTAAGGATAACTGCCTTCCCACAACTGGCTATAGACAGTGAAAGGCAGTAGAAGCCAAGACGTTGTTGATGTAAGCATTCAGATTCGTACCCTTATTTGATTTTCCATGACAGATGACTAGATTGACATCGATGTTTGGATTTTGTCTGATAGATGGGATATCCTCAATGCATTTGGGTGCTATCACCATAGACATTATCCGTTATAACAACAAGTTGACAACCTGGACTGATAATGGTAATGTGATATTTAATTCATTATTGATTGATAGTGCTAATTTAATTGCCTATTAACAATTAATGTAATCAATAGATTTGTGAGCCATTTATTTTTATTTATTTATTTATTTATTCATTTATTTATATATAAAACTATGAGATGCTAAGATGTAACAATACTCAAAGCAACAAATTATTCATAAACAGTTATGTAAGCAAACTTGTCATAACTATCACTTCTAAAAATAAATTACTTTAACACTTGCACAATATAAACTAAATAATCCTCTTGTATTAAACTTAAAATGAACAGTCATGTATACCTAACAAAGAGACAGACTATTTTACACTCTTTGAATGCTAGTATGCAGTTACACACCACTTATGACAATATGTATGTGTGTATATACATATAAAATTTAAGCCTTGCCTATATGTAAATTATTAGCTTAAACATTTCAGAAAATAGCAAAAAATCATTTATATTATCTTCTGTCAACAAAAAAGAACCTGATCTTTCAGCACAGGGTGTAAAATATGCCTTGATAAGTAGTAGCAGTAAATCAGGAATAAATTAGTACAATCACAATATGTTTATCTATCTTAAGTTGAAGTAAATAAAACTGTACTAATACTACCCTACAGTAAAATGTGAAGGCATTTTGAAGTTCCACTTTTTATTCTAGAACTTTAATAACCTTGCTGTGGTATGTAATAATGTTTCTTACATATTATCACAAACATATCAATATACTGAACACTGGCACAAGAATAGAACATGGAAGGTCAGGATAACTCCAAGCATTTTAGACATTAAAAAAAAAGAGAGAGACTACCTAATCTTTCATCAAAAAGTGTTCCTAATAATATATTGAATCCCTTTCAGTGATAGTCCCATAAATGTACTTTTGCTAACATAGCTATAGAATGTTTATGATAGAAGCAAGTACAATGTTTTGAACTAATGGTAATCTTAATCTTAGGCTGTACTCAAAGAAATGTAACTGTACAACTACTGCTAAGGAACTGTATTCATAGCTGTTTTTTTGTTTTTCTATATATAACAGTTCCAATATAAATAAGCATTTAAAAACATTCAAAAAGAAATACTACCTTAATTCCTGCTTCTTTTGCCAGTAAAGGTGCATTGATGAAATTAATACCATTGCTGGACGTATTACTCATCAAGCCTACCAGTGTAGCTATTCCTAAAACTGTACCTTTTTTCTCTAGTAATGCACCTAAATTAAAAGAGAGAGAGATTAACAACTGTACAAGGTCTTAAACAGTTGTAATAAGTACAAATTTATTTAATCTGTAGTGCCACCTAAATTGGAGAGTGAGTCTTATGATATCTTAGATGCAATTGTCACCTAAACCAGCTAGCTATTTGTGATAGTTGTAATAACAGTGTTAACAGCAGGCTGAAGATTGGTTTTTCTTTTGAAATTTGTGCAAAGCTACACAAGGACTATTTGTGCAAGCTGTACCTAATTTAGCAGTGAAAGACTAGAGGGAAAGCAGCTAGTCATCACCACCCACTGCCAACTCTTTTACCAAGGAGTAGTGGGATTGACAGTCACATTATAACACCCTCACAGTTGAAAGGGTGAGTATGTTTGGTGGGACGGGGATTCACCCGCAACCCTCAGATTGTGAGTCAAGTGCCCTAACCACCTGGCCAAACCGGGTCCAAAGACGAAGAAGAAGATTTAGGATCTATTCCTAATGCATATTTATTAGACAGGCAAAAAAAAAATCATATTCTACAATCGTTCTTATGGTAGTGGAACAATGAACTGATACAACTGATACTAGTTTGCTTAAAAAATGTTTACTAATTACTTATAGAGTAAAGTTTACTCATTTTTATTTTTTTGGGATTTTCATGCAAAGTTGTACAAGAGCTGTCTGCACTTGCTGTTCCTAATTTTAAATTTATAGATTAGAGGGAAGACAGTTAAACCACTTCGTCTCTTGAGCTACTCTGACTGAATGGTGGGATTTAACTGTTACTGTTATAATGCACCTATGGCCCCCAAAATGCAGGGAGCAATTTTACACCAAAGGAATGCAAACCTTGGACCCATGAGTTCATAGTCCAACACACTGACTACTACACTACGCCCAGTTCCTCACACATAATGAAACTGCCATGCATATATTATATACTCTGATAAATAGTGTATCATTTAACTAATATTTTAACACAATGGATCTTTAATTTACATTTCATTTTGTAGATTGTTTAATATGACTGAAACAAATTTGATTAGTAATAGTGAATGACCCTAGTAAGATATACAGAAATACTTTGTTGAATACTAACCTTTTTTTTTAATATTAACCATGGTAACAAAACATACTGCTACACAGTTAGAAAGGTTTAAAAAATTTTTATACACTATACATTAGCTCAAGTGATAAAACCAATCTACAATTTTGAATGCACACTAATTTACAGATTCATACTTAACAAATTTTGGCATGACAATAATGTAAGTTAGAACAAATGATCCCACATGATATTAACAAGTTTCAAATTTGTTGAGCCTTCATCATGCCAGTTGCATAATGATTTAACATTACTCCAAAGTTTGCTGTGAGGATAAAAGCACAAGTAAGAAAATGCAATGATTTTGTTTTCTAGTATGCCCTGTAAATTTGAATTTATTTTCCCATACAGCAGTTGATGGCTCAAAGCAAACATGTTTTTATGATTAATAAAAAAAACTAAGTTTTGTAGAATATATTTAAAAATTTCTTAGAAACTGTAAGGAAGATTATGACTAATTAAAATGCCAAGAATTAAAAGACTCATATTATCTTGCAAAAATAATATGAATCTTAAATAAATTGTTATTTACAATTTTACACATCTTTTACGTTTTTGTTAAAACAGGTAAATTATGATAAATACTGCTATGACTTTGTCCAATTGAAACCTTCAGGAGTCTTCTGTTTAACACAGATTCAATCAATAAGAGATATATACACCTAATTCAAAACTTTTGTTTTATGCTAAAACTTGTGCTCAAAAGTAATTCCATACTTTTCAGCTTTATGAAGACTAGAATATATTCAGTAGTTTTGCTATATGCATACTGAGAAAGTAGGCCACAATGGGATTTTCAAAGTAAAGCACTTTTCTATAAAACTACAAAACACTAGAAAAATTTAATTCATTTTTAAAAACAGTACAAAGCATATTACCAGTTCCACATCCCTCATTGACATTCAAATTTTAACATGTTAAAAAAAGTAAATATTCTTTAATATACTACAAAAAAGAAAAAATGGATTACCTTAGGTAATGTGTGATATTCTTTAACATTAGGTGAAACTAAAAAACAAGTTTATACTAAAGGAATTACCTCGAGTAGAAACTATGACATTTTTTTGCTCATCAGAGGTCACAAGTTTATCGGCAAGTTTTCCCAATGTCTGACACAGTTTCACCCAATATTTGTTGTCAGCTACTTGAAATTGACCAAAGGTTGGTGCATTTACCTGTAGAAAATAAATAGCATTAACAGTAAGTTAGTATTTTCACTACACATAAAATCTAACTAAAGTTTTCAGCAGCAGTTTAACAGATCAGACTTAGATAATTAATAATCACTTCCAATCACAACCAGAAATCAACCTGGTAAAGAGTATAGCTAACCAAATTTAAGTATATTACTTGTAAAGATTAGAAGTCATTCTTTCATCAGTTTGGTAGCCTCAAAAAAGTTTACCTAATCAAAATGCTAAACCAGTTTTTCAGTATGCATATAGCAAAACTATTTAATATATTCTAGTCATCGTAAAGTTGAAAAAGTATGGAATTATTAGGTTGTCCAGAAATTAATGTCACTTTCTTTACATGATAAAAACCAAACAACTTATATATATATATTGCAACAAAACATTTATTAAATGAAATAGTCTCCATTCTTATCGATGATGCTTTTCCATCTTACATTCAGGTTGTTTATGCTCTGATTAAAAAAATCACTTAGCTTTGAAGCAAAAAACAAAATGATGTCTTCTTTAACACCTTCCGCATTCACATATATTTTCCCATTAAGATGGTGTTGCAGCAAATGAAAAAGATGGTGCCATATCTAGAGAATATGGTGTGTGGGGGAGTACTTCCAAACTCAACTCCATAATCTAGTGTTGCATCAGACGTGCCACATGTGGACATGCATTGTTATGGAGAAATGACGAGTGAAGGGCGTTTCTGATGAAGGGTTTGATTTAAATGTTCTAGTTACTGACTACAGATATCTGCATTGACAGTTCACTGTGGATTGAGAAGTTTGAAATGAATTACTCCTTTGACGTCCCACCAAATGCAAAGCATCACTTTCTGCGGATGGAGTCCAGGTTTTGAGGGCGAAAGTGGTTTTGTCTAGGACTGAGCCATTGTTTTTGGCATTTAATATTTTTCATCACCGGTGACAATTCTGTCCAAAAATGGTTCACGTGCATTATGAGTCAGAAGAGATGAAGCAACGTTCACACATTGGAAATGATGATCAGAGAGTTCATCAGGCACACAAACACCTTCTTTATGGAGTTTTCCCATATTCCTTAAATGTTTACGTATTGTTTCATAAGAGACATGCAATTTCAGGGCCATTTCACTGGTGTGTTGCCTTGGGTTATACTCAACAAATGTCTTCAGAGCATCAATATCAATTCCAGCATGCCAGCCCCTGCCATCACAGTGTTTAAGACCAAAGTCACCTAAATGAAATCTGCTGAACCATCGTTGACACTTATGAATGTTTAGAACATTTCCATAAACTTCTTTGATATTCTTTGTGGCTACAGAGGTGTTGTTTCCCTTTTTGTATTCAAACAGCATTACATGCCAAATGTGTGTCTCATCATGTGCCATCACTATAAGGGATTATATAGGCTACACTAACGTGATGTGTAGGCAGTTCGTTTTTTGGGGGGTGGCTAATGAAAGCATTCCAAAACAAGACATTAATTTCTTGATGGCCTAATACTTTTGAGTATAAGTTTTAACATAAAGAAAGGTTTGAAGTCACAGCAAGTTTCTAGGGGTGTTATGAAAGGTACACCAAATGAAAAATAATTAAAACATAAAAGAAAAACTACAAAACAAATATTGACCATTTCTTCCTCTAACTCAATGATGTAAATCAAAAAGAACAAAGGTCCTAAGGTCTCTGCTCTTCTCTTAGATATTAACTTCAACAGGATGTAACTCACATTTTACATATAAAGCCACTCATTATTAGTACTCTATCCCTGTTAAATAACTTATAACCCTGTATTCCAAAGAAATTTTTGTCTTCAAAATCATCAATGTTTAACCATGTTTCAGTTATTCCCATTATATCAAAACCCTTCATTCCTACCAGTACCCTAAAGTCATCTTTATTATTTCTTATACTTCTAGCATTACAATAGTAACAATTAAGCTTATCCTTAGAATTATTTCTGTACTCATTTCCTATGCTAAACTTTTCTCTACATCTTATTGTTTTTGCATTTAGTTTATCCTGACCCTCACCACCATCTAGTCCTAGTTTAAAACTTTCCTTATAACTGAGTTAATAGCCCTAGCAAACAAGCCAGCCCTTGTCCTATTTACCGTATTGCTCGTAATTAACCCCCTCTCTACAAATTCTTAAAAGTACATGCAAGTCCCGAGTTCCCAAATAAAACCCACCCATTACACCTAACAGACTGTGAATGCTTAATTCCTACACTAGTCTTAACCATTGTATTTATACTTATAGCCTGGAAATAAATACTCAATACCAAATACCAGTAGCCTATTGTCAATACTGTTACTGTTAAGCCTAACTTTTTAATTATATTAGTTTTTATCACTACTTTGTCTTCACACTAAAGTAATTGAGTATATCTTTAATTATATAGAACATAGAAATAGAATATATTAGAAGTGACAATAACTAGTCTTTACTTTGATGAATATATAATGTTAATAATACAATGTATTTAACTTGATTTATATTATAACCTACCTATAACTATACACTGAAGTTCAAGTAAAGAAGTTAATCCTTAAAACATTAGGAGACAATAAACTAGTCTTTAGGCTGTATTTATTTAATAAAACAATGTATTACCCTGTTTTATGATTTACCAGTAAGTTGAATTACAGTTAAGTCTAATTTAACATTGTAGTACAATTTGCACTACTAAACTCTAAGTTAAAACTTTGATCATCTTACTTTTATTTACCAATCTTACTAAATCTAGTTATTCTTTTGTTATTTAAGGGTATTTTTTTAAGTAATTAAAGATACACATAATAAAACACCAATTAACAAGAAAAATTCAGGGTCTATCCCTAAAATGTTCACTAAAGAGCTTAAAAAAAAAACAACTTTCAACCTATCTTATGATAGTCGGAACAATATAACACTACATTGTTGATATGCAACAATGCTAAAACTTACAATACCAGGCACAGAATGACCTTTCAAAAGCTCCACAAACTGAAGAGCTATTTCCTCAGCCACACGTTTCTGAGCTTCTTTAGTACTAGCTCCAAGATGTGGGGTGCAAATTACTTTAGAATGTTGAAGTAAAGTAGAATTTTTTGGTGGTTCCTGACAAAAAAAAAAGTTGTTTTCTTATTAGTTGGTTCTAAAATAACTTAGAAACTTATTCTTTCTCTTAGCAAGACGTTTAAATCTTTCTGTACATTAAACATTCATATTTCACTAAATATTAATTCTAGGGTTCTGCACTTAAAATTTCAGCCACCTATATTTCAAAATGGACACACACACACACACACACACACAAACATGTAATTATTTTTATTTTATTGTTCGTTAACTGTAGTTTTGAAGGAACACTTCTTTTATATTCAGGTATTACATTGTTACTCTTTGGGTATGAGATAGAAAAAGATTTAAACTATTATTGCTTTAAAAAAATGTGAATCTAAAAAAAAAGTTCAAAGTATTCCTATGTTTCTTGTATTGTTTCATCTGGCATCAGTTAGACTTATTTTTTCTTTCCACAAGTTTTCAATTAAAGCACACCATTTTCTTGCAGGCCCATGCAAGAGACTCAGTTTGAGATAACTACACTTAAAGTGGGAAAACAATAATAATATTTTTTTCTGTCCATTACTAATTTGTGTTTAAGTTCCTATTCTGATACTTCTAAGCAAATTTAATGAATGTACCTCTTCAAACACATCCAGCCCAGCACCTCCACACTGTTCTGACTCTAGAGCTCTCAAAAGGGCATCTTCATCAATGATCCCACCTCTGGCACAATTAACAATTTTAACACCCTTACGACATTTGGATAAAACTAAGTCATTGATCATGTCTACAAAAACAAAATATAAATCAAGGAAATATTATATACTGTCAATAAACATATGATAAACGAAAATTACACATTTTCAAACCAATTTAATAATGAAGTTAGTTTACAATGACAATTTCAGTCCCCAAGTCAACACAGTAAATATACTATGCAGTTTAGACTGTCTTAAAAAATCTTTCTAAACAATAATGTGCAAGAATTTTAGGCCTTGTAAAAAAATTAATAACACATAAAAATAATATATAACTAACAAATTACTTCTCTTTTTTTAAGTGTTTCAATTACTGATCTACCTCCCATGTTGTTTGTGGTTACTTCACAAATTAAGTTTTTGTCTTCATCAATTTTATCAGACCACTGATGTCTCAATCATGCTGTCATTTAATACCTTTTGCATGAAATACATCACATTTTTGGTCAACAGACATAATAGAAATGTATCTGCTTTCTGTCCTTTCCACTCTGAAAATTGTTTCACTTTTTATTTTCTTTAACATACAAACCTATTCTGCTATTGTATATTTTAAATAGTTTCAGATAAATACAGTATAACTCTGCAATGGACATTCATTATCAAATGAATTAGAAGTAAATTGAAAGGAAAAATTCTAAACAACTTACATTGTACATTACTAAAATAAACCCTTTGTGTATATGGTCATAACAATTAGTTCTGTCTTTTAACTTGTAATACTCTTGTCCCTCCCATATATCAGTTTTGGTTTTAATTTTCAAAACTGCATTATTGATATATCAGGCCCTTATTCAGAATGTTTGAAAGAGAGATTTTAATATTTAGGATCAAAAGCAAACATACGTGTGAAGCACAATCAACATGCAAAGCATGCTAATTCTATGGGGTCTTGGGGGCATGCCCTCCCCCAGAATATTTGTGAAAAATAGGTGCTGTGAGAATAAATCTGGAAGCAATTTTGCATGAAATATAGCTTAAACAATTGTATGGCTGTTCATATAAGATCCACAAACATCCAATGAAAAGTTAACAAATCATCATTCTGTTGTAATACTGCATGGGGAGCTAGACTTAGATTAGCATAAATATATATGTTTTATTATAGTAGAGTATTGTACTATCTACTTGTAGAGTAGTTATTAATTGTTAAATTATATTACTAATTTAAACAACTCTGTACAACAAGAGTATACTAGCTATTTCAATCATTGGCTATCATATACGTACATATATGCACTACTGAAATAGCATGTCAACATGCTCCATCCTTCTGGGGAGCTTTTCTGTAAATAACTTGCATACAGTTTCAATGTTAATAGCAGTGTCATAATGATTACATATTAAAGCTAGAGCACTCAGTCTTTCTTTGGTTTGTGTACATCTCAGGTAATTATTCAACAGGTGGGGAGCAGAAGCTGAACACTGACATGAACTTAGTGGCAGTGTAGCAAAGTGTTTCAGTAACAAAAAGATACTTGGTACACTGAAGCATGCTATTAAGCAGTTAGCCAGTATCTGAGGCCTGTCCTGGAGAGGTACAGAAAGCCATCTTGTCTTGCTTCATCAGACGAATGTAGAATATGTAGAAAACGTTAAATACCACAAGCAACTGTGCTGAAACTATATAAGCATAATTTTTTACATCACAAATATAAAAATAGGAGATTCAGTTGACCCCCCTCACCGAACTGTTCTGTACATCCATGTATATGATCAAACAAATGCAAAAGCTTACATACCAAATATTCATGGCAGAATATATATATATATATATATATGCACACACACACACACACACATAAGTGTATTCCAATTAATGTTTAACTGTTAAAAAAAACATGGGTCATTACAGCTAATTTCAAGTAATTCAGGATGATTTTCTGTGAAACTATCATTTACAATTTCAAGTTCCTTTTACATATAAGGATGAAAACATCTCTTAGCAAGACATCTTTCTCATATCCAACAAATGATTTGATGGTCTGCTGTTTTGTAAAGACATTTATTGATAAAAAATTTTCACTTTATTATTAATAAAATCAATTAAAAAATATAAAATAATCATTCAATATTTCAGCAATACTAAAATTTCTCAAATGGACATGCTTTACAAACCTCAACATTTTCTTTCTCAGTGACATTATCCAATATCTCATTGAAATATTTAAATTAAGGTTTCATATAGATATTACTTTGCTTTTTTGGCTTTAATTAAGATGTCCAATTTTATTCATTTATCAAGAACACAGTCCAATTAGTATTGCATCAGCTAATCTTTAGTTTTGAATAAATCTTCAAATAATTCAATTTTTAAAAGGTATTTTAGATTACAGGTACAGATCACTTTTCTGAAAGAAAAAAAAACATTTCCAACTTGCTTGTTATTAGACATTAGTATTAGACCTACTGTATTTGTTTTAACACTGCATTCTGTATCTAGTTCCTTAGAGATTTTCAAGAAATAGAAAAGTGCATAATAACTGACAATGTGTTCACTATATCTATTGCCAATGACTGCTTCACTCAATCCATAGCTCATCAGATTGGCTGGGACACGACAAGAACAGTGGTAATTAAAATATTATTCATATTAGCCATTTGTTAAAACAACAATTTTTTTGTGTGAACACCTTTTTCAGAGTGGCGGAGCACGATTATAATTAATTTATTGTATTTAGTAGGCATAATACTAATTTTTAATGACATGCAAGTTAATTATAATCATGCTTTTCAAGTTTCAAAAAGGCATTCACATCATAAAAATATTTTACTTTTATATGATTCTTATTACACAGTATACTGCAAGAATTATTTAATATTTTGATAATTTGAAAACTTATATCTTTGAACTTTAATTATTACTTCTTAATCTACATTGTTAATGTACCAGTAAATAACTAAGATTAACAGTTCTTCTCTATCATGATAACAAATATTTTAAACTTCCAACTTTCAAGTAACTAGTTATTGTTTTAACTAGCAGGTAATAATCTTCATTAATTAAAGTTCATATTTTGATGGTTCATTATCAACTCTGCATTGCAGATGTTTACAGAGTACCAAACACAATAAAATGACAAAATAGTAATCTGATAAAAGTTTTTATACAGTATAAATTTCTTTTAATTTGCAACTACAGAAATTATGTATTTGAAATTCTGAGAGAAGCTGTGCTGCTCACTGAATTTTTTTGCAAAGAACAGTCATTTAGTAACTTAAATAACAAGGAAATCTTCAAAGCTCATAATAATGAAATCACTTAACCAAAATATAATTCATACACAGAAATAAGAAACTTACGCTTTGTTGGTGGGATCAGTGGTACATGTATAGTAATGTAGTCAGCCTTGGGCCATAACTGATCTAGTTGAAAACTTTCCACACCAAAAGTGATACTTTCTTCTGGTGGAACCAATGGGTCAAATCCTATGGTCTGTTATATACATACATATAAAATAGGTATGTAAGTAATATACAATCTAAAGATTATCAACACTTATTAAGACTCACTGTTGAAGTTTTGTTCTTCAATAATGTTCCTTTTCTTTATATTTGTGTTCAACATCATAATGCAACAAATGCTTCTTACAATTTTATCAAATCAGAAACAATGGTGAATTACCCTACATTTTTCTTATTACATTTCAGTATGAGCCAGATGGGTAAAGCCTACTCATAACAAACTTTCATGACTTTGACCAGTGTTAAGAGCATGACTATTTGATGAATGAGTTCTTCTTGAAATTTGAGTCACTACCAAGGATTTTTTCCCTCTTTTTCTATGAATTTTCTTGCAGATAATCTAAATCAAAAGGTTTTGATGGTAGCAACTTTATGACTAATTCTTCCATTTATGAAAGAACTGCCTAGGTTGTAATTAGAAAGTAAGAAAAGTTTGTTATTCTTGAACTTCTATAACTCAGATACAGTAGGTTGAAGAACATAGATAAATGACAATACTTAGGACAGTGTCCAGAATGTTCAAGATAACCTATGAACCTTATTCAATTTATGAACAAATTAAAGTTGAAAAAAAAAAGAACAGAAAATAATGATTACATTGCACTTAAGTAAAAATAATATAAACATTGATTATCAAAAGACAAGCAAACTCAAAGTGGACTAAGATCAGAAAATGTGTGGTATTCTCAGATTCACTGGTTTACCTTTAAGTAATTGGACAGAAGTTGTATAGTAACTGGAGGTTTGCAGAAAACGTTTTGCAGACAGAACCTGAATTATCTTAACTTTAACTAAATCTGAAGTACAGAAAGAGACTGGACACAAGTTTAAGCTCAGTGAAACAATCTTTATTCTCAACACTCACAAATACAATTAAGACCTTTAAAGGGCATGTATATTTTAGCACCTTTATTGAAGTGTTAAGTCTCAAAATGAATCAATGTTTGTAATCGGAGCAATGTTTTCTTATTCATGTTAATATTCCTCTTGTTCCAGACTGAAAAAACATGACATCATATAAGAACAACAACAATGTCATTCTTTTCAGGTTGCAGGCACCACCCATGTGACGGATGATCACTCTCATAGCAAAACAAGGAATATTACATCCCTGGGACATCAGCTAACTTGCAAGAAGAATAGGTCATTGTCACTTCTGCACAGTATGCATTATGTTACAGCAATCTTTCCTAACAGAAAGCACATATAAAACCCCAATTGGATGACCTAGTTCGATAAGTAACTAGGAAAAGAGGAACTTAATAGCTCCTTTGACAGAGTTTCTACATTAAGAACACACGCTCAATACGTGCAGAAATTTTTTAAAATTGATATATTAACCAAAGTGGTAGGAAGCACATGGTAAGCTTGCATACCACAAAGTCTAGATACTAAAGAGCTAGGCAGCTCAATAAAACATCAATAAACTTAAAAATTTGTTTTCTTACCATTATCAGTATGCTTTACTCATTTGAGATAAAAATTGTTTTACATCAACCATGGTTAAAGAACACCTTAACTACCTTATCCATATGTACAGTGAGTTATGGAGATGCACAACTTAAAAGTATTCATTCAGCCTCATACCTGTGTTGTTGTTGTTTTTTTGTAATGGATTTTGTAGTTTGTTTTGCTTTATTCTGTTCAAAGTTATGAAGATAATATTTACTCCTATAACCATTGGTCAAAGTATAAGGTCATCTATCGTTCTTTGCTGCTTTCCAGTTCTCAACTCTGTCAAAGTTTCAAAACTTTGCAACAGTCATTAAGAACATAATGTTCTGCAACAATTTATTTGCCCTTATCTGTTTTATTGTGTTTAAATGGTCTTTATTTCTTTCCTGATTTTAAGGTAAGTTACTATGTAAGTACAGAAAACTTCATGTATTGCATGTTTTGTTAAACAACCTATGTGCTATGTTATCCTCAGATCCAGAGTGAAATATAGCCATTAGCCTTCCTGGTTTAAAAGTAAGTTTCAGCTTCAAACCTTTTATTCTTATTTTCTGTATCTTATAACTGAAAACTTGGTATAACAAAGTTAGTTAGGTCTAAATGAGTACTACCAAGTGATTTTGACTAATTCTTCTGCGTTTCTTCAAATGAAAAATTCCTGGTCCTTATAAAATATACCCTAAATCTTAATGGGACTTATAATAGCAATTTCAAAAATCATTTGATGATTGCTCATGTTATTCCTGTCTACAAAACAAGTATAATACCTATTACATTATTGATTTACTGTTACAGAAAATAATCTAGAATACTAGAATGTGTATAAACAGCTTATCACATCAAAAATAGCATGAGCTCTTTGATAAGGTTACTGATTTGTTTTGGAAGAGGGCACCCTTGTGGTAAATATTGATAGTTAGATTCAAAACGATTTTTACAAGGCCTGGCTCAAAATGTCAAAATGCCACTTATGTTGTTTTTTTTTAATACAAATAACAACTTTTTTGATTTATGGACTGGTAAAATTAGTAATGGTAACATTGGTATCACAGATAATTAATATATGAATTGGAAACCTAGAGTATACCCTCATCTTTGACAGAATTATTTCTCTCATAGAATTGCTACTGTATGCAGCATTTTGCTTGAGAATGTAGGGTGTAAGGATAGTCTAAGTTATTTTAAGAATATACTTAGAATTGTTTTTGTTTTTATTTCACTATTTCAGTTATAAGAGATAAACTTGAAAGTTCAAATGGCGTGCTATAATTTGGGTTATTTTCAAATCATCTCTTAAACGTGTCATTTAAAATAACTCTGTGAAATGCTTGGATCTATAGTGAAGATTTTTTTTATGTAAACTTATGGTGAATTAAAACATCCAAGAAAATAAAAATACTTCCTCTTTATAAATAAATTACACAATGAGTTTGAAATCTAGATGTTCTAAAGCCGTACACAGTATGATCATGATGGAACCCAGTATTGTAGTTTGTTGGTGATAGTCTCAATGAAAACAGCTTGAAGGCCTTCCTTAACACATTACCAAAACTTAGATAAGTCCCAACTACTAATCTTGTAGCCTGTAACGTTGTAGTTCCAAAACATACTCCTGTCAATGCGTGAAGAGTAGATATTCTTTTTATGTCTAATTTATTAAGGTAAGCATTTCTTCTGTGAGGGGAAATTAGCTATCAAAACTGAAAATGGATTCCAAGTTAAAATTCTTAAGCTAGGATGAAACCAAGTTTAAAGCTGCTAAAACAAATATCCATCTTCAAACAATAGAAGTGTTACTGACAAAATGTTGTAATTTACTGTGGCATTGATCAAATGAGCTTTTGAGTTTCATTCACATTTTTCATCAACTGTACACAGATTTAAAATTGTTTAAAAACTTTCATTTAAAATTTGAGATTATTTTTTTTCCTGAATTCTGGATCTTTACTGCTCATGACTAGTTTTTAAGTGCCATTTAACAGATATGTATACTGAAAGAAAAATAGATATTCTGCAAACTTTGATGATATACACCTTCCTATACATCCATTTGATTATTTTTAACACTAAACTAACACTAATGTTGTCACATTTTTTTTAAAGTAAGTTCCCTCAAATCCAGTTTATTAACCTCTAAATGACACTCAAACTTTCCATGAAATTGATAACTAAGAATATTCTGTAATTAAATGGTTGAATTTTTAAAATAAAAACAAACATATTCATCTGCACAGACAATCCATGATCAAAAAACAATCTGATTGAAATGCAATATTTCCACCAATATATTTCACTTCGATCAGATTAATGTAAAACATATTTCAAAGTAAAGATGATAAAACAACATTTTCATCATGAAATAAAAGCAGAATTTCCAATTTGCAATTTTGATTTTACTGACATACAGGTTCCCAGTGGGTAAGCAGTAAGTTATGGATGTACATTGCTAAAATCTATGATTTTGTTCCTCCTGTTGGACAGAGCACATGTAGCCTACTGTATAGATTTGTGCTAAAATAGTTAAACAGTGGCATCTTTTTTGTTTATTGAAACTGTATATTTTCATTGACATCATCAAATGAAAACATTTTTGGCTATTTACAGTTTAGTATGGGTGATCAAACATCTTGGTTTTGCCAGGACAGTCCTGTTTTTTGACAGTTTGTCCCAGTGTTCCGAGAAATCTTCTCTGGACTAATAAAATGCCTTAGTTTTTGATAAAGACATCAAACTGTCAGTCACAAAAAATTACAAATGTTATAGGCCTATTTGACTTGCTTATTTGTTGTGATACATACTCTCCTGCCATCAAGTTGTCTTGAAAGTTCCATCTTTGCATGGTGAGAAACCGAGGTCTGCACAGGCATTGCTTATCGTCAAAAATACACTTTACAGCTATGTACTGAATTTCATGACTTGGTGACAGAATTTCTATGTTCCAGTCCTTCTTATATACGTCTAAAAAGTTTCAAAGTAATAGTAAAACCTAAAAGCAGTATGTTTGAAAATGTTATGGATTCTTAGATAAATTCAGGTATGAAGTAGCTTATTTTAAAATGAACTGGATAAAGTCAATAAAGATTTCTTGGATGTATAATTTCACTATTTTTGTTCATTTGATTTGTGTGTATCACTTAAAAATGTAGCTGAAATGATTTCAAAAACAATGTCAGTGTTAATATATTTGGAAATATTGTGGAATAGGTAAATAAATTCAAAGTAAATTACAGTTAAATTATTTCAAATTTTTAATAACCATTTTGAAATTAGAAGTGAGGGCTGGGCTGTCCCAGTTTTGTGGTTTGGAAATCTGGTCTACCTAGCTTAGGAACAATGTTAACTGTGATTTTTCTTTTTTGTTACTGACTTCCCATAAACTTATGAACAGTTAGCAACTCTGGCTAAAAGGAAACCCTCTTTTTTCTTTTTTTAACAACAGACAAGTTATATTTCATGTTTTCTTCTCATTTCCACCACACAAATAATTTAAGCTATATGTCTACCTTCATTCCAAAGGACTGCATACGAGATGCTACCTCCCGACCAATCCGACCTAAACCTATAATAGCCAATGTCTTTCCTTGAAGTTCTTCACCAATATAAGTCTTCCTATCCCACAGTCCAGCTTTCAAAGAGGCACAAGCTTGGGCAATTTTCCTACATAATAATAAAGACAGGTAAAAATATGAGAATAAATTTAACATAAAATAGAGGCTTACATTCAGCTAAAATGCATTTATTACAGAACATAATCAAAATACAAAATTGTGAAAAATAACCATTAATTTTCATACTTCCAGATAAACTGTTTTTCTCATTAGGTTCAGTACTGTGCACTAATAACAAGAGGTTTGACCAGAAATGTTGCATGGATTAATTACGTATTCTCTTGGCTTTGACGGTAAAGAAACAGACTGGACAGGATGTTCTAAAACAGTGAAAACAAGTAGTTCAATGAATATCAGCATAATAAGACTGCTAAAAATCTCCAGGAAGCTCTGGCTCTGAAAAATCTCTAAGAGCTTGTTCCAGACTGAGAAAGCATAGCATTATATAGAAGTATCTGTAACGCTATCCATCTCAATGTGCACGTGCTATTAACACCACTCTTGGTTATTCAAATAAAAAAATTAATGGAGGCAATACCATGAATCACCTACTCACCACTGAAAAAGTTAGATGGCTACCTTTTACATACTGACCTACTTTACAGTGATCTTTCCAACAAGAAAGAGCACGAGTGTATGCATAAAAGTGTAAACAAATTTTAGGTAATGTAAAGTGTTCACTTTACTAAATAAAGGAGATAGAAAATGCCTAGTATATTTGTACACCACAATTTCAATATATAAATAGTTTTGTTTATTAAAAATAAAAGTTTCAAGTTTCATATCAAAAAATAGAAGACAGAAATATTAGAAATTTAAAAAACAAAGTTTATAAATGTTTTCTAATCTAAAAATAAAATGTCCAAAAGTTACATATAGAAGGTTAAGGAAACCAATTAATTGTAAAATGAAAAGGGACTCAGTCAAGATGATAACAAAGTAACTAGATATGTAACTTTAATATTACAAAATTTCAACTCTACTTCAACCAATTTGCCCAAATAAACTTACCGCGAAAGTGAAACAACCATACAACAAGTCAGTTCTGCAGCACTCAATGTGTTACCACCTGGAGCACTGTGGATAAAAAATGCATTTATAATAACCAATACATAAATTGTTTTCTTGTCATTTAAAATATCATTTATATAATTTTTATGAGGCTATTTAACATTTTATTTTACTGATGAAATATTATACCTTTATTGGTGAAGCACAACACTAGTTCTGACATCATAATTTTAAACAATATTTATTAAGTTCTCCTTTGTGATCGGTACTTAATATTAACTTATTACATTTTCTACTAACTTGATAACTAAAATGCCTTGACGAGTGGCAGCATCACAATCAATGTTGTCTACTCCTGTTCCAGCTCGACCAATCACTTTCAATGAAGTTGCTGCTTCAATCACATCAGCGGTAACTTTAGTTGCTGAACGAACTATAAGGGAATCATATTTCTAGAAGAAGAAAAGAAAAACTATAAAAAATTTTAAATAGTACAAAAAATAAAAGTTGCAATGTAATATAGCCTACAAGTTATACTTTCAAAATCAGAAATATGAAACATTAATATTGTTTGTGAAATTTCTTTTCTTAATGCTAATACAATGATTCTCACAGGAAGTTTATTTCTTGAGCAAATAAAACTGTCGAAAAGAGACCAAACAAATTATGCATCTTAAGTTTAAACTTTATACAAATATATATGCATACTCCAAACAATTCATTAAAGTTCATGACTTCATACTGTGTTTAACTTGTAATACATTTACAGTAACAACACCTGAGCAGAACATAGTATTCAGCATGATTACAAAATTCCAATGGACAATGAACAGAGCCCAGGCAATGTGTATCACATTTTAGACCACCTAGATATTTACCTTACCCGCTACACCAAATTCCTCAAGAGTATCACCATTACATGGCATCTTTTTTAAAGTTGATTCACACACCTTACAACAAGTGCATTCATCATTCTTATATTGAGAAATTTAGTACTTAATTAAGTGGGATTCATAAAAAAAATATAAAAAAACAGAACCTAAAAAGCAATTTAATTCTAAATATCACCAAGGTTTCATTTTCCAATATAAATAAAAAATAATCATAACTCTTCCATCCCTAAGAAACAATACCCCCACATTTGTTGCCAATCTCATATTTAATTGATAGTGGTCGAGTAGGTTTCTTGTTCTCACTGACAATACAAAACAACATATGATAGGCAAACAGGGGTGCTGCTAGTGTTGAGCTTCACCAAAAGAGTTCATTGTAAACCAGTGTATTTTTTTCATTTCATTTTGTTTATTATTTGCAGCAGTGAATTATACACAAAAGCTATTCTATGTAAAGTGCATGGCACCCCCTACCAAAAAGACGCAGAAAATATCAAGTAATTATACATCATTGATTCCCAAAAGAGAGAAAAAATACATAAAGTTCTAGTAGCTAATAAAACAAAAATATTTAGAGACAACGCAACATGTAATAATTTTTAATTTTTTCTTTAAAACATATTTAGTCATTTCAGCCCAAACAAAGCTGCAAAAGAGACTTTACAACAAATGAAACAGAGTTACTTAAATGAATGTTAAGTGTCTCAGTAGAATGTTTGGAACCCTTTTGGGCAGTATCAATAGACATACAATTGAAATGCTTAATGGTACCATTAGCCTAAGTAAACAAACAACATGATTTACTTGAGCTATTACAATTTTAACAAATTTGGAATTCAAACTATAAGCATTAAAACATAATCTGATCAAAACAACATCTGGAATGCAAATGAGACAGAAGAAGGTCAGCAGTGCAATGAAGACATTTATTCCTGGATAGACATAGTGACCTGAAATTAACAAAGATATTGTCTGATCATAAAGACAAAGAATGAAACATAAATGCAGATATTTCCATATCAGACTATGTTGGGAAAAGAATGACAAGTTTGAAGACATGTAGAACATTCAGAAAGATTGAACCTTCTGAAAAGATGTTCCTTCATGGAGAATCCAGAAGAGGACAAGGACTGACAGTTTAACACAAGAACTCCCATCAAACCAAGCAGTCATAGAGACAAAATGATATTTGAGCCCTCCTCATAATTCCAAAGGTTATTCTATCTGTCTCTATGAAAAGATCCATCAGAATACATATGGTGACAATTTCAGAAAGAATCTATAAGTTCTGTACAAGAACTATGAATTTAGAGAAGGGAGAGAAAATCCAATGGATTGGAAATCAAAGATGAGGTGACAGAAAAGTCTCAAGCTATTCTATGTAAAGTGCATGGTGCCCCCACCAAAAAGGCTCAGTAAATATCAAGTAATTATAATCATTGATTCCCAAAAGAGAGAATAAATACAAAAAGTTCTAGTAGCTAAAAAAAACAAAAATATTTAGAGAGAATGCAATATAAAGCACAGTGAAGTCAAGATACAAACACATTTCAAAGGAATAGGTCTAGGAAGAGACTTCAAGAAATGACATACCTTAAAAACATAAAAATTGAGCTGATATTCAAAATGAGTTTCACAGGAGAAGAGCTTGATAGTGGTTCATTGCCCCTAGATAGATTCAGAGAGCTCAGAATTGGACCAGATTTAATTTGTTTATTTGGTAGACAAATAATGTACTGACCTGTAGTAAATATTTGAACAGATAGTTTCAACAGACTGGCATAAATGTATGGCTTTATACCTCTCAAAAGGCACCCTGAACCAGTTAAAAAACAAAAAATTATCATTTTTCAAACAGTTTGCTAAAAAGGAGAAGAAATAAGGTTTTTCAAATGCAGTATCTATCTAGAATTATATCCAAGGACTTACAGGGGATGACATAACAGGTGAAATCACCATTTATATGGAAACAGAAAAAAGACTGAATCACTAGAAAAGTCATATTTGGAAAATAATATGAAACAATGTTATATCACAAGAAAAAAGGTAAAACCTCAACCTTTACGTGCAGACAAAGAGAGATGTAAATTAGTAAAAGTGAAGTTAGACTGCGTGATTTTCTGTTTAGCCATAACAACGATTCCTAAAGTGAAAGTGTCACAGCTTGTATTGTAATAACATTGATAGAGAGGAATAATTCGTCCTTTTAATTAGGTTCTTTGACGAAAAAAAAAGACAATTATTTAAAGCTCTGGATAAGCAATAGTGTAACGTGCAAAACGTGTACATACGTTTGACTTGTTTTAAACATATGCTTTTAAAACAAAGTGACAAAGATAACATCAATTATTAGGTCGTCAAGAAATTAATGTCGCCTTTTTTTTAGATGAAAAACCCAAATAAATTATTTATCAAAACAAAACATTTATTAAATGAAATAGTCTCCATTCTTATCGAATATGGTTTTCCATCTTACAATCAGGTTGTTAATGACCTGATTAAAGAAATCACTTTGCTTTGGAGCAAAATACATGTCGATGTCCTCTTTAACACCTTCCATATTTGCATATGTCTTCCCATTAAGATGGTGTTGCAGAGAATGAAAATAATGGAAATCTGATGGTGCCATATCTGGAAAATATGGTGGGTGGTGGAGGACTTCCCAACCCAACTCCGTAATCTTGTATTGCGTCAAACATGCTACATGTGGATGTACATTATCGTGGAGAAGATCATCTTTCCGATTGACGAGTGAAGGGCGTTTCTGATGAAGGGCTTGATTTAAATGTTCCAGTTGCTGACTATAGATCTCTTCATTGACAGTTCGTTGTGGATTGAGGAGTTCGAAATGAATTACTCCTTTGATGTCCCACAAAATGCAAAGCATCACTTCTGCGGATGGAGTCCAGGTTTTGGGGTCGGAAGTGGTTTTGTGTAGGACTAAGCCATTGTTTTTAGCATTTAATATTCGCATAGAGAATCCATTTTTCATCCCCGGTGACAATTCTATCCAAGAATGGTTCACGCACATTACGCGCCAAAAGAGACGAAGCAACGTTCACAAGATGGAAACAATGATCATCAGAGAGTTCGTGAGGCACCCAAACTCCTTCTTTGCGGAGTTTTCCCATATTCCCTAGGTGCTTACGTATTGTTTCATGAGAGACATGCAATTTCAGG
>NW_013665859.1:268688-272597 GCF_000517525.1 Limulus polyphemus | reverse complement strand
TGATCTCGATGACGCAACAATATATAAACAAGTGCCCTAAATGTGTAAATGACTAAAACCAGCTTAAATACGAAACAGAAACATAAAGATATTAATACTACGCTACAAATTATGGAATAGTGAAGGGTTCTACGTCAGAAGTTTTAGCTCAATGAGAATTTGACATTTATTTAGAGCACCGTGCATAATTATATTCCTCATGTCTTCTAGTATTCAAATGTTTTGGTGCCACTTTTTCGTGTCAACTATAAAGGTCATTTGAACTTCACACGATAAAACTGACTAACTGATCAACAAGCACACTTTCTTGCAGGAAAGATAGCATACTAAAGTATTTGCAGATCAGAGAGACAGAACTCTGACTGATTGGTACCACTCACAGTTTACAGGAGTCAGGAGAGAAGCAAGGTGCCAGATAGTGAATGAACTCCACCAGCATGAGTTGTTTTGCTGGCAGGAGGGTCAGCAGGCACTCAGTAAAGATGGTGATGATAAGTAGAGCAGTGGGAAGCCTTTCCATGAAGGGAGGCGCCTGTCGAACTGGGAACCAGATGAAAAAAAGCTATTAGTGGATGATAGCCACCAATAGGAGCCGTATTGATGCAGACAAGACAGTAGGTACTTGCTCCTGGCGATAATTAGTGAATCAGAGGAAAGTCCTCTTTATAAAGATATGTGCCCAGTCAGCCCAAGAGTTGGTTCCTACATTTAAGGTTTTAGGCAAATAATTACCTGGAATGGATGGTCACATGAATAGGATATGTAACACTTGGTCCTGAACTTGGATGGCCATGCTCTTGATGTTGTTAAGCATCTGACAGAGGAATAACTAAAGAAGAGGAACAAACTAGTAGCCAAGCTGTCTCCACAGTTCAACCCAGTGGAAAACTGAACCATCCTCTAAGCTAAGATCAAGATTCAGCGGAGGGAACCCTCAGAGGAGTTAGATGTCTTTGCAGATTATATGTATGGTAAGACATACCCTGCAATGATTTCTGCATATCACGAGGATATCCTCATTGGCAAGTTCCTCAAGAGACTACTGAGACCATAAGCCATCATTTGGTGTAAAAGATGTTCATACCTTGACAGTGGTAGTCTCTGTGGTGATGAGATTTGGTTGGTCACTTTGAACAAGTGGCAGGAGAGGCTGAAATCGACGGTGGTAGTCATCATGGCAACTCCCAGCACAGACTGCCCTGCTCATGCTGGTGCCTTCAATCAAGCTTGAGACCCTCCAGTAGTGGGACTGCAGCTAACACTTTCTGGTGTTGTAGTACAAACAAGCTGGTATTCAATACATGAGCATGGATACCCAGGCCCTGCCCAAATACTTTTGCCACAGCAGGTGCATCCAACACTGGAAAGGGGGTGGGGACCAGAAAATTTACTATGGTGGTAGGTTGTATTGACACTTCTGAGCAAATTGCCCATGTCTTGCCTGGCAGAAAAATATATGAAACCTTTCATCTCAGTCAACTGCATAGTAAGTGTGGATGGGCCAGCAAGCTGTCACTGCTCTCACTTGAGCTGAAAAAACTACCAGAGCCCAAGTCATGTCTGGTCACATAATCAGGGTCACAGCAAAAAGTGTGTGCCAAAGAATGTGATAGACAGTTCAGATCTTTCAAGGCTTCAGTGGTGCTTGGTACATATGTGCCTGTTTTGATACATAGTTCATGGGGATCTTAGTTGATACAGAAGCAATAAGAACTCTAGTGGACACTTCAATTATTCAGGTACTCGGAGTGAAACCACTTTTTCACTAGTAAAAACTCACTTCACTCTGTCTGGCAAATGACAACACACTAGATGAGGATGTAAAAGAATGTTTCTCACTATGTCTACATCATGTAAACAACAGGATGAAGGCAATTGTTGCAGACATTGTTTCTGACATTGGCATTCACGAAATGAATAATTGTAGAAACTTTCAACTTCAACTGTGCAACAGTTGAAATGAATTTGAAGGGAAAACATTCAGTTCCAAGCAGGACCAACCCAGAAATAATGGTCTGCACATGTGTACCTTGTGGAAAGAATCAAGTGGTTGTCATGATTTACTATCAACAAGTCTTGTGCATTGGCCATGTAATGTGGCTGTCAAGTCAATATGCTGTTTTCAGTCCTGCAAGCAAGCAACAGTAATGCAGTTATCTACCTATTAGGGGATGAAATCCCAATGCTGCTTTGTAATTATGGATGATCATCAATCAAGCTTCTTTCTGGAAGGTCACTGGAGCAGCAAGCGAAAATTAAGTAACTGATACTAGTGGTAATGTTAGTGTTGCATCCATCACACCATGTGTGAAAGCAAACCCTTGATTACCAGCATATCTTAGGTCAAAATTACTTTTACCACTTCATACTATTTGTTTGAGTTCTGAATCGTGCCATTGGCTACTTTTGAGAAGTTGGTGGAACTTACACTTCAGTGTTTGTGATAAGAAACATATCTGGTCTATGTTGATGATGACTTGGTATTTGGCCAAACATTTAAGTTGTTGTAATGAATCTATCCATGTTTCTGCAATGTGTAAGAATGTAAGGATTAAAGGTGATGCCTGGGATGTGTGCATTCATGTGCACAAATGACAAGATAAAAAGTTCAAAGTTTTATTGGATTTACATTATATTGTCAACATTTCTTGCCCAATTTCTTAAAGATTGCTGTACCCAAGTCTTCCATCACTAAAGTTGATAGAGATTTTTAGATAGCCTAAGGATTGTGAGTACACACCCCGGCCTTAATGAATGAAAGTGCGCTTGCTGACACATCTACAATGAAACTACGAGTTTCTGTTGGATATAGATGCCAGTAATAGTGAAATTTGGGCAATATTGTTGTAGTTGCAAGATGGTGCTAAACGAGTGATTGTGTGTGTGAGCCACATGCTTCCAGCTTCTGAATGTGAATATTGTTCAATGAAGAAAGAAATGCTTATGGTCGTGGTGTTTGTAGAGCACTATTAACATTATTTGTTTGGCAGAAAGTTTACACTCAAGGTGTATTATGCATCACTGAAGTAGTTCGTGAAGTTTAAAAGTTTGGAAGGAATGATAGCATGTTGGATCACAATGTTGCAGAAATATAAGATTGTCATATGGCATCTGGGAATGCAAAAGTCAACTACTGATTGCATAATCACTGAATGAAAGTGGTAATCCTTTCTCTCCACGGTCTCAAGTGATGCTTTCCACAAAATGTATGCACTACATTTGATTATCAACAGATAGGAGAGACATTTGGTCGACAAACTGTTATGTATTACAATTTCAAATAGCCTAAAACTGAATTAAATTGTAATTTAGATTTAGGGGTTAAATAAATGCTGATATATATCCAATTTATGATATTTGCCAATAAGAGTGATACACACAGTTTTCTTTTTTTTAATACAAATATATTTTAATATACAAACAATAATACAATTTACAATAATGGTTATTACAAATAGTTATTACAAACCATAATTTATATACAAAAGTTTAACAAACTTACAAACAATATAAGGTCTTCTTTCTGGTCTGAAACTTCCTTGATGTCTTATCAAAGGTTCACGATGAGCGAATTAATTTCGAGTTTATGTATTTATAATAATTTAATTTTTTGGGAGCTAGCTAGCTCTGTAGGCCTCGCTAATCACACGCCGATTACAGGTCGAGCTTGAGGTTTTTTACAACTGAAGTTATATAATGTACTAATGTCCAATGTAAATCCACTGAAGTTAAATGGTTTATAATGTTCGAAATTTACAAGTGGTCAAATATCTGAAGGTTCCGAGGTTTATAAAATACCAATAATATATATACTGTTTTTAGGCGCGTCCAATTGGTCATATTTATAGGCGTGGGAAAGTTTCTCGAAAATTCAGATTACATAACAATACAAAGCTAGCGTTTACGTAC
>NW_013665859.1:266365-268172 GCF_000517525.1 Limulus polyphemus | reverse complement strand
ATCATCAAATCATACTTTTGTAATGATAAACTCCAATTTAACCATCTTCTGTTTTCGCCCTTCATTTGGTTCAAAAATGATCAACGGGTTATGATCAGTGTAAATGACAATAGGTTGTTCTGATGCAGTTACATACACATTGAAATGTTCTAAAGCCAACTCTAGAGCCAATGTTTCTTTTTCTACAGTAGAATAATTCTTTTGGTTACAATTAAACTTTTCAGAAAATAACAAACACGGTGTTCAATACCTTTGTCGTCTGATTGCAATAGAATAGCACCAAAATTATTGGCATCAACAACTAATGCGAAAGGCTTATCAAAATCAGATGCCATCAATACAGGGTACGTGCACAACAAAGATTTGACCTTTTCAAAAGCAGATTGTGATGTTTCAGACCATTTGAACTTTTGATTTTTCTTTAAAAGGTTTGTTGTACAGTGATGTCAGCAAAATTTTCACAAAACTTCCTATAATAATTAGCCATTCCCAAATATCTCAATCTTTTCTTGTTGGTAGGAGTTGGATAATTCACAATACAATCAACTTTGGCTTGAATTGGAGAAACTTGACCATGGCCTACTATATGACCTGAGTAAACAACTCTCACTTTACAGAAGTCACTTTTTGCCAAATTTACGGTGAGATTGGCTTTCTTAAGCCACTCAAAAACAGCATGTAATACACAAAAATATTCTTCTTATGTGTCACTGGAAAAAACAATATCCTCAACATAAATTCCAACATCTGATAGATTGTTGAGGCACTGATTCATCATTCGCTGAAAAGTTGCTTGAGAATTTTTCATCCCAAAAGGCATTACATTATACTGGTATAACATATCAGGAGTAACAAAAGCAGAGTTTATTTTGCCCTGTCAATTAGAGGGACAGCCCAGTATCCCTTTAGTGGGTCACACTTTGGAGTGCATGTTTAAATAGTGAAGAGATATGTGGATCCTTTTCTTGCTCGATGATAAGTTTACTTTTAACAAACAGAATTTCACCAGGTAAACTAGATCCCTCACGTCCATCACTGTCCCTCACCAATGAATCGTCAGTAAGACAATCATCTACAAGATCCCCATTGGATCCAAAAAAAAATGTCTGAGACAAATCTATAATATCTTCCTCTGAATGTGTTTATCATTTGTTCTTGTCTTAATTTCTTAGCCTGAGCTCGAGTCACAGCACACGAGGGAAACACGTTGAGATTCTCCTCAATGACAACATCATCTTTAGATGAAAGTGATTGGCTCGCTAACCATTTTAGGTTCGGCAACAACTTTTCCTCCAGCCAAATCGTTTCCCAACAATAATGATACACCCTTAATTGGCAAAGTAGGTCTTACTCCAATCACAACTGGTATTGAAACTAGGTCTGATGCTAAATAATCTTATAAAGAGGAACATTAAGAAACCTAACCTCAATACCCTTAGAAATAACAGACTCACTAGTAGCAGAACTCGAATCTAAGAGCAATATACCTTCTAACAACAATGATTGAGTCACCCCAGTATCACTTAGAATGCATATGGGTATGGGATTGGTAGTGTCATTTGTCGAAGACACAGAACCAACAGACACAAAAGGTCTAAATTCCTCTCTGATTACATCACCTTTTCTATCAGTGGCCAAATCAACAACATCAAATGATCTGGTAAAACTGCGTCCATATGTGGACACAAATACACTGGGTGTTGCCTCCTTTTCTTCTTCAAATACCAACAATCGGACATAACATGACCAGGTTTTTACAAAATGGCAGACAGGCCTTGATGGTTTTAAAGAAGTTTTATCCTGATTG
>NW_013665859.1:255380-266221 GCF_000517525.1 Limulus polyphemus | reverse complement strand
GTTATTGTGCGTGAGTTATTGTGCGTGAGTTTACTGTAAAACGTTTTAAACCTTAATATCAAATGTGAAGTGATTAAGTTATACTTATTTTAAAGTAAGATAATACGTAGCTTTAATCTGTAGTGTCTGAGAAGACACTGTAAACTCAAGTATCAGCATATTAAAGCTAGGGCCGAATTTCTGGTGCCAGTATGTTAAATCTAGTGCATAAGTATACAAAACAATAGCCACGTAGCTTTAATCTGTAGTGTCTGAGAAGACACTGTAAACTCAAGTATCAGCATATTAAAGCTAGGGCCGAATTTCTGGTGCCAGTATGTTAAATCTAGTGCATAAGTATACAAAACAATAGCCACGTAGCTTTAATCTGTAGTATCTGAGAAGGCGCTGGAAACTCAAGTATCAGTATATTAAAGCTGAGGCCGAATTTCTGGTGCCAGTATGTGAAATCTAGTGCATATTTTATATTTTAACAAAAACAACTTTAGAAGTAAATGATGCTCTACATTCATTTAGAGGAAATAACTGAGTTAAACACGTTGACTCATAGTTAAGCAATCCACGTGGTTAAATACGTTGACTCGTAGTTAAGTAATCCACATGGTTAAATACGTTGACTCGTAGTTAAGTAATCCACATGGTTAAACACGTTGACTCTTAGTTGTTATGTATTACAATTTCGAATGGTCTGACACCGAGAGAAATTATCATTTAAATTTAATAGTTAAATATATGCCGATATATCTCCAATTTATTATATTTGCCAAGAATATTGATACACACACAGTTTTCTTTTCTTAATACAAATATATTTTAATACACAAACAACAATACAATTTACAATAACAGTTATTACAAAAAATGAATTACATACAAAAGTTTCACAAACTTACAAGCAATATAAAGTCTTCTTTCTAGTCTGAAACTTCCTTGATATTTTATCGAGGGTTCACGATGAGCGAGTTAATTACGAGTTGACGTAGGTATAATTCACTTCACGGGAAGCTAGTTAGCTTTGTCCTCCGTTATTTATCGGCAGCACATGTCGAGTTTTCCACGATGAATTTATATAATGTTTTCGTAAAAATACTAATATCCGACAAGAATCCACTGAAATTAAATGATCTGTAATGTTCGAACTTTGTAAGGGTTCCTGGTCAAATATCTGAAGTTTTCCGATTGATAATCACAGTTATAGGTTCCAACGTTTATAACACACTGACTATAGTGAACTAATAATAGATACTCTGATTTGGCGTCTCGCGTTGGTTATATTTATAGGCGTGTGGAGGTTTTCTAGAAATTTCAGTTTGACATTACAGTACTGACGCTAAACACAAGCGTTTACGTATATACATATATTGTTGATTCTTACTCTCGAGAATCTTCTACAACTTTGGATAATAGACGGGAGTTTCACAATACATATTTAACACTATAAGCTAAGCATGTTTTAAAATATAAACTTAATCTAAACAAACGTTGTTATTAAAATCAATATATAATAACAAATTCGTTACACTTGTTTGCAATAACCTCGAAACTTTTAGTGATAAGCCTCAGGTACTAACTCGTATGCTTTGAGAATAGCTGCTTTAACTTTATCATAATTCGTACAAAGTGAGAGCGGTGTAGGCTTCTTGTGTTTTACCAGTTAAAACACTTTGTAATAATAAAGAGCACTTTTCAGTGGGCCATTCCATGGTTTGGCAACCTTCTCAAAATATTGGAAATATTTATCAACTTCATCTTCATTAAATGGTGGTACTTTAACATATCGATTAAGTTCAAATATGTCATTTTGCCTTGGTCGATCGGAGTTGAGTCTAATTTCCATTTCTTTCAACCTAATTTCTTTTTTGGCTTCAATGCGAGCTTTTTCGGCCTAGAGACGTTATTTTGTCTTTCAGATTTGATACGAGCTTGTTCTTTCTCGGCTTCAATTTGAGCTTGTTTGGCCTTGAGAATTTATTTTTTCTTTCAGCTTCGATAGGAGCTTAGTTCTTTCTCGGCTTCGATCCGAGTTTGTTCGGTCTCGAGACATTTATTTTCTCTTTCAGCTTTCATACGAGCTTGTTCGGCCTCGAGACGTTTATTTTCTCTTTCAGCTTTCCAGCTAAATCTGAAACAACTCGAGCTTGAATAAGCTCGCATCGAAGCCGAGAAAGAAGTTCGTATTATCTCTAACTTATCTTTATCACTCAACCACAATTGGCCAGTGGGGACACTGGAGTATTCCTCCAATGCTTCCTCAGGCAACAAATCATCATCGACTAGTATTTCGATAATACGCTTTTTAGTTCATTTTAACTCGTTGATCTTTTAACTACTAGTTCTAAAATTTTGGCAATTTCGAGGAATTCATTTTTGCTATATCTTTCTAGTTGTTCAAGGGAGGGTGATTCAAGAAAATCTTGATAATCATACATGATCAAATCTTGTTGGCACTGATACATAAAAATTGAGTTATCATTTAAATTTAGATTGAATTTTGGCACTGATTCAGATCTCGGACACGAGCCCCCAGTTTATTATGTTACATATTACAATTTCAAATAGCCTAAAATTGAATTAAATTGTAATTTAGATGTAGGAGTTAAATAAATGCCAATATATATATATATATATATATCAAACTTATGATATTTGCCAACAAGATTGATACACACAGTTTTCCTTTTTAATACTAATTTATTTTAATATACAAACAATAATACAATTTACAATAATAGTTATTACAAACAATAATTTATATACAAAAGTTTAACAAACTTACAAACAATATAAAGTCTTCTTTCTGGTCTGAAACGTACTTGGTGTCTTATCGAGGGTTCACGATGAGCAAGTTAATTTCGAGTTTATGTAGCTATAATTAATCAAACTGGGAGCTAGCTAGCTCAGTTGGCCTCGCTGATCACACGCCGATTACAGGTCGAGCTTGAGTTTTTACCATTGAAATTATGTAATGTCTTCGTAAAAGTACTAATGTCCCGATGTGAATCCACTAAGTTAAATGGTTTATAATGTTCGAAATTTATAAATGTTCCTGGTCAAATATCTGAAGTTTTTCTATTAATAAGCGTTAATCACAATTGTAGCTTCCGAGGTTTATAGTATACCAACTATAGCAGCCAATACTATATACTGTTTTTTTAGGCACGTCGCGTTGGGTATATTTATAGGCGTGTGGAGAGTTTCTCGAAAATTCAGATTACATAACAATACAATGCTACACTAACGTTTACGCACACACACACACACACATTGATTCTTACACTCAAGAATCTTCTACAACTTTAGAGAATAAGCGGGAGTTTCGATATTAAAATAAATATATAATAATAAATCTGTCACAAAAACAATGACTGAAATAGTGTTGTTACCCTTACTTTCTGAGCTATCAGGTGGTTTAGTCTAATAAAATACATGGATGGCATTTTGTGACAACCACTCAATTATCCCAAGCTAAGATAAACAGTTGGTCAAGAAACAAAAGACTGGAAGATATTTTGACTGTTGCTTTCCAAGCTATCAAGTGGCTTTTGACAGGAAAGCAATTGTCTAATATTTTCAAAGAACTCGCACACTCTTATCCAAATACCAGCATTTTGCAGAACAGACATTGCGGTGCTCAATAGAAACTCTCACCATAATACTTCAATGTGTATAACTCCTTCCTATGCAGTGAAAAAGTTATGTTCTCTTCCAGCATAGAAAATCGATGAGACATGTAAATCCATATGAAATAGGACTTATTTCGCTGGATTTATCTCTATTTACTTTTCTGTGATGCAAGCTGAAGCAAATAGATCAACTTGAAGAAGGTGATACCGTGTAACAATGATCTGCAGGTGGTAGCCATTCAGAACAGTACCACACACACACATATACACTTACTGTGGACAATTGTATTTATCCAAGATTGTTTTTGAGTGCGTATTGATATACAAGGTAGCTGTAGGATGGATACTAATTCTGGTGACGAAAATTTTAGTGGAAAAGTCAAAGTTCAACTGAATTATTCCTGTAATTATTTATTTCTTTAGGCCTATAAAATATTGTTGAGTTGCGCCACTCACAGGGGTGGCATATTATCGAACTATAACTACCAATATATAGCTTACGATAATAGCCCAAGTTGGGTAGTGTGCTTACGTGTACAAGCCTGGAGCAGTCTGTCAAAAGCTATCAGTTTTTTGATAATCTGTAAAAGTCAGAGGTATGCTATAGCAATATATTGTTACGATAGCGGAAGTCACTTGACGCTAGTAACACGTCATGAACGTCTAGAAAAATCCTATCCCTTCCTGAAGCCTCGAAAGGTTACTAGATATGCGGTATTCTTGTATATATAAGACCAGTAAGAAGTGACGGCAAGAATGAAATGTAGTTGAATTGCAGACAGAGATAGAGACAGACAGTTGGGTCAAGCGCGTGAGTCGTTCCTTGTGAATTATAGCGTTTGTTTAACTTATAGCGTGACCGTGGAAATTAAGTAAATTTCAAAGTTGTATTGAGAAAGAATAAACTAGTTTTATTTAAAAAAAAGACTGGTGTCGCTAAAGTTTCATCGGCAAGAAAGTATAGGGAAATTGACTAACGACCAGAGACGTAACAATATGTATGTACATGTGTGAGGTATTGCAGGAATATATAAAGCTTTACACAATCCATCCACGAATGTTGTATAACACAAAATAAGCAATTACTAAGAATACAATGGCAACATTGGAAAGATAATAGGGGAATTTGATCTGAATGTTAATACCTCGAATTATAACTGTGGTTACTGGTCTGCGAAACATTATTTGAAGAAATAATGTGTCTTATTTTCAGTAATGCTGTTGTGAGAATGTTTCTGCGTGATAGTGAAACATTTTGCTGGTTAGTAAACATTCTGGAAAGAAATGAGAAATGGCTACAATTAAACCACACTTGTTGGAAGACACAGTTTCAGCCGTTGTTTCAAAAGTGTTAGTCATAAACACTTAAGTTATTTGAGGCGAAATTTCAGTGAGTGGAGGAAAGTGAAATGGCATGTGGCATAAAAATATGTAAACTTGGTGTACATAATGTTTTACTTGACAATATTGGGATATTTTCAATAATGTAAATGAAAATACTTCAATAGTACACAGTTTTATGAATACATTTTTAAACATTATTCTAATGCTTAGCACACTTATAATGCATGAAAATGAAAACTGTGAC
Source organism: Limulus polyphemus (assembly GCF_000517525.1). Classification (NCBI taxonomy): domain Eukaryota; kingdom Metazoa; phylum Arthropoda; class Merostomata; order Xiphosura; family Limulidae; genus Limulus; species Limulus polyphemus. The sequence continues at coordinate 261,010 of NW_013665859.1, read as the reverse complement.
TTAGTGCCAAAGGAAAAAAGTAACACCTTCATGGTTTGGCTTTGTAGTTGTTTTCCGTGTTAATCTACTATATTAAGAAGTCAAGAGGAAGACAAGATGTTGGTGTTAATGAATTTATATGACTGAAAAATATTATGTTAGCACTTGCACAGTGTGTTCAATCTGTTTTTATCACTAGGGTACCAAACTCTGCAGTCTCGACCTCCCCTCTCTCCCCCAATTGTTTTTTTTTACATAACTTAGGCTTTGTTTTCTATAAGAACCAGATGGTAGGGAAAGGAATGTGGTAAAGTTCCAGGATAACCGTGGACTGTCGTCACGACGAATGTGACAACCTCAGAGGACACAGCTAAGGATATAGTTCAAGCAAGAGACCTAGAATGCCTGTTGTGACCAAGCTGTTTGCAGGTAGTGACCATCATGTTTATTTTAGTTTTGTTACACTCTGCTATTGAAAGAAATTTTGAAAGAAACATTGAGTAAATTTTTTGTTTTGTTTTAAAGGGTATTTTTTTATAATGTATTTCTGAATGATGTATTTTAATGTGTTAATTGATATGGGGAGTATTTTAGTTGATGTTTTAACGATTTAGAAGGCTTATTTTCTGTGATGTTTTCTTTGGTAGTTTTGTTCTGTGTGTGTATTGTGTGTGTTGCATTCTCTAGTTAAACCGATTTTCCAACAAGCGTTAGATGGGTATACCCACAGCTAGCAGCAGATTTGCACATGGGTTAAAGTGGAGGGTTTCTGTGTTAGATAACTAGAATTGGTTGCTTTTACATGTAGAATAGAGAGACTCGACGACGTTGAGGAAGTTAACAAAATCTTTACTACAAAACTAAAACAAGAAAAAGCAACGTGCACACCAACGCAGACATTGTGACAACCCTTTCTACAAGTGGATGTTTAGCTCCACAGCCTCCCTTCTCTCGAGATTGATTTCTTAGGAATCAAACACCCTGATCTCTAATGTTAGGGCGAGAGTGGATTAAAGTCTAATTAAGATTGCTTTATGGTCCTTGTAGATTTTAGGTTGTTTTTTTTCGCTAACACTCTTAATGTTGATATTTGCAACGAGCATGTTGTTTCATTATTTTTTCAGGTAGTGTAACTTTTAAACTATGAAATAGAAACAATTTTATCACTTTTGCACAACTGAAGATAGGATTTACATTGTTAAAAAATGTAAAAAAAAACTGGCGTGAAGCTGCAATGTTTGCGCATGCTAGAAAGTGCGAACACAAAGGGCTTCTTAGATTACGACATTAACAAACGAAAACAGTTATTTATAATTCATCATAACATGACACCCTGCTTATTCAAGAATATCTATCATTATTTTCCTAATGCCTGGCATGACCTGGTGGATAGGGCGCTCGACTCGCAATCTGCGGGTCGCTGATTCGAATCTCCATCGCCGAACACACTCGCCCTTTCAGCTGTGGGTGCGTTATAACGTGACAGTCAAGCCTACTATTTGTTGGTAAAAAAGTAGTCCGGTGTGCGGTGTTGACTAGCTGCCTTCCCTCTAGTCTATCACTGCTAAATTAGGGACGGGTGGCGCAGATAGCCCTTGATTAGCTTTGCGCGAAATTCCAAACCAAAACATTCCTCTCCATGTGAAGTATAAGCTATCCTGCATCCAGTTTGAAGGTTATTTTCAGATGAGATCATTGATGTAGAGATATTACAATTTGTGATACATGTAGACTGCTAGTAGCAGCTACTAGTCAGTCTAAACATATTAGATGGTAAACTGGTTCCTTGTCTTCATGTAGATAACTGGAATGTCTGGATTATATGACTTTGATATTGGTGTGCTTCGTTTCTTTACTGATAACTTAGGTTTCTGGACTGAATATTTTAGGTCTAATCCTGTTGTTGGGTTGATTAGAGTTCGTAGTTAGATTATACATTTATACGAACAATACATTATGGCCGATGAACCTATTCATAAACGTCATCCTTATGAGGGAACCGATTTCAAGTTGTGCATCAAGTGCCAGGTCGCCGATTGGAAATTAACGGATATTTGAAGAACAATATAATCACATAAATTGTTAGATGTAAAAAACTACCTTTATTATTTCATTTTTTTTTATTTTAAGACATTATAGGTAGTACCCTCAGTGAGTGACTGTACAAACACATCTGTTACTTTGTCTACACAATGTTTTATTTTATGTTTATAAGCAGAGCTACTTGTCAACTTGGAATATCTTACTTAATCAGGTTTAACACAAACACTCATTTTGAAGCAACCAGCAGTCATTTACACAATGAAAACTTATGTTAGAATGTACGTCATAATTATGTGACTTTCAGATTAGTATACATCTCTCTCACTCCGCTCCCGACTACTGAATACTCTATTTTCAATACAACACAAGCTTATATTACTTTGAATCGTGACATGAGTACTGTCTGGTTATATATAATAAACAACCATCACTTTTTGCTATATTATTTTTCTTAGATGGAAATTAGATGTAGCCGTTTTTAACTGACCACTAATGGCAACTATACGACTATAATAAATGATAAATATGGTAAAAAGTATGCAATACTCAATTAAATGTAGGAACATTGGTTCTGCACTTGTAATCGAAACCAATTTCATAAAATTGTAAATAAGTGTGAACTGTTCGTCGACATATCTGAACACATCAGCAGCAGCAATTTGTTCTTAATTTAATGGTAGACAGTGGTCAGTCCCGCTTTCATTATTGCATTAGAGAGAGAGAGATAAGCTTGCACATGGTTGATCTTTGTCACTTCTAAATTACCTTGAAGTTTCAAAAGGACAAGTGGGACTAAGACTTTTTGTAATCGTACTCCAGTCTATGAGCAATGGGAAATATGCACGGTACCAAAAACAGTTTATTTTTAATGTTACTATACTTTTTAAACACACGTTTTTAACATGTAATGAAACGTGTTTGTAGGAAGAGCAACAACCTGCTAGGTAAATGCTCAAGTTGGTTTGTCTGATGTTAGTACTAGTAGTATCGCAAATATATATTGTAATGAATTTGTTGTCATGTATTTATTTTTAATATGAACGTTGTTTAGATTAAGTTTGTATTTAAAAAATATGCGTAACTTATAGTGTCAGATATGTATTGCGTGTAACGAATTTGTTATATATTTATTTTAATGACAACGTTTGTTTGGATTGAGTTTATATTTAAAAACGTGCCTTCCTTACAGTGTTAGTTACCTACTGCGAATCGGAGACAAAATTGTAATTTAAATCATAATTGAATTTATATTTATCAGTGCCAACAAGATTTGATCATGTCGGATTATCAAGATTTTCTTGTATCACCCCCCCCCCTAAAACAACTAGAAAAATATAACAAAATGAATTCCTCGAAATTGCTAACATTTCAGAGCTAAAAGTTAAAAGGTCAATGAGAAAAAAAATGAACTAAAAAAGCGTATTATCGAAATACTATTCGATGATGATTTGTTGCCTGAGGAAGCATTAGGGGAATACTTTAGTGTCCCTACTAGCCAATCGAGGTTGAGTGATAAAGATAAAACTCAAACAAATCGACCTCGAACAAACTCGTATTGAAGCCGTGAAAGAACAAACTCGAATTGAAGCCGAGAAAGAAATTAAACTGAAATAAATTGAAATTAGACTTAACTGCCATCGACCATCGCAAAATAACAACTTTGAACTTAATCGATATGTTAAAGTCCCACCATTCAATGAAAATGAAGTAGATAAATATTTCCAACATTTTGAGAAGGTTGCCCAAACCATGGAATGGCCCATCGAAAAATTATTACAAAGTGTCTTAACTGGTAAAGCAAAAAAAGCCTACGCCGCTCTCACTTTAGAAGATTGTACGAATTATGAAATGGTTAAAGCAGCTATTCTCAAAGTGTACGAGTCAGTACCGGACGGAAGCTTATCGCCAAAAGTTTAGTTATTGCAAACAAGACGGCATGTGTCAATCTTGTTGGCAAATAGCGTAAATTAACTAAAATATCTGCTTCGGACTATTTTAAATTCTCAATACGTAACAATATATATATATATAGAGAGAGAGAGAGGGGGGGGGATAAGTTTGCATATGGTTCACCTTTCTCACTTCTAACTTACCTTGAAGTTTTAAAAGGATAAGTGAGACCATGACTTTTTGTAATCATACTCTAGTGTATGAGCAATAAGAAATATGTACGGTATCAGAAACAGTTTTCAATGTAAAATGCATAGGAAATCCTCCAGTAATAACCCATGGAATTAATTACAATAACGATGATATTTTTTGTTGACGCTTTTCTTTTCTCTGCGACTCGTACGTTAATATTACTAGAATTAAAATTATAAAAACCTGTAGCAGACAATTCATGACCCTACGAGAAATTTGGTGCATAAATAGTGCAGGAAAATAAAAATTTTATATGCGGAAGAGGTCCCATCGGTGATTTTAAGAGTTAAAGAATGGTATCAGTATAGAAATATTTTGCTTTCTAAATTCAAATATAATTTCGGAACTTTTAGGCTTTTCAATGCACATTTTTCTCTAACTTTTATTACTTAGCAATGGTCTAGTTTTAAACAGGTACATATATTAGTAATATTATTACTATTATAAATAATATTTGGATCGAAATAGTCAAATACATAACGTTAACAATAGCAGTTTCTTTTTAATGTTACTACATTTTTTTTTAAACACACGTTTTTAACATAATGAAACGTATTTTCGAAAACACCGATTAAAACATTTTAAAATTCTTATGTGTTTTGTTTTCCCAATCTACAAGACTATTTTTCGTTCCATATGTTGGTTATGAAAATAGAAAAATTTAAAAGAATTACCTAATTCCTGTAGTTACACGTACCTTTACTTCATCCAAAAGTTCCTGTCTGGTCATTCCTATTTTGTTTGTTACTTCAAACCCATTCTCTCGTAAAATTTTTGCACATACTGAATCCACATTTTCACTTATCAAAACTGAACGAATATTATTTACCATGTTGACAAAATGAAAGGCACCGTTTGCCTACGTCTACAATTTATAGGAAGATGAGAGCAACAACCCGTTTGGTAAACGCTCAAGTCGGTTTGTCTGAGGTTAGTACTTGTACAACTAGTATCGCAACAGATCTATCACTAACATTCAAATCTAAGTTCGTGATTTCAGTAACTCGATGAACTAAAAGTAACGCGTGAACAATGCAGATTTAAGTCATGCACTGGAAGAGCGAACAAACTCCAAATCCTCAAGCTGAAGTTCAATTATCCCCCCCCTCACTTTTTTCCCCCTCCTCCGAGACAAGCGCATGCGCATTTGTGACATATATTCTGACCAGCAACATTAGACCGGTTATGTACCGAAGTGAACAAGAAAATTGTTTGTATTACCCTGATTGAGTAAAGAATGTTTAGCAGTTTAAGATATGCGCCCTTGCTAGAGTTGTTAAACTTCTTTTCGTGCTTTTAATTAGGGTGCTGTAAAATATGCAACACGTTATATTTTCGAGAAATTCACTTTAAAAAAATACACATTTTAGGTTTAAAAATCTTAATGGTGTATTGTTTGTTTGTTTTAAAGTTAAGCACAAAGCTACACAATGGGCTATCTGTTGTAAGTCCGCAGACATACCGGT
>NW_013665859.1:252967-254727 GCF_000517525.1 Limulus polyphemus | reverse complement strand
GACTTGTGTCGTTAAAGTTTCGTTGGAACGAAGTTACGGAAAAATCAATTAACAAACGGAGACGTAACAGTATATATGATTTTAGATATCTGACAAAATGAATAAACAATTACAAATGATATTAAAATGAATACTGAAGATACTTAGATAATTATTATATTGCAGTGGCAGTACTACCCTCTTTTCTGTGAGGGGACAGAAGTGATCAAGCTGGATAAAAAAAAAATGAGAAGGTTACACTTTACAACTTGTGGGTACACACGCTTTAACAATAACAGTAAGCACTTTGTTGGAGTAGCTTAATCCCTATCAAGTCCCCATTACCTGTTGCTCTGTTAGTTAAAAAAGTTATTAATCAAGTCTTAAAAAGAACGTCTGTCGATCTTTTTTTATCATTTTTCTAATTCTCTAGAAATAACTCCAATGCAAGTTACAACCTAAGCATCAAGCAGCTTTAATTGCAGAATTCTATGATCAATAGCGCTTCCCCCACTCAGTAGCTCAGACTTTACAGACAGTTGCCTAGTCTACTACAGCTTCCTGAGAAACTAATGCTTATTCGCGAATCATTTATTTATAATAAACATTTGTAGGTAACCGTCTATTACGTACCCATCAATATATACTCTAAAATAGTAGATTCAAATATTTCTAACTTGACTTAATCAGAACTTTCTATTGCACTACTATACTTAGGACCTAAGTATCAACTGAAATAGTATCAGTAAAATTGAAAACAACAGTTGAGATTAGACTACTGTTTTTCAATGTTAAGGTAATAAACTAATAAGTATTTGTGAATATTTTGTTATTGTTTTCATAAAGAAAGCAAATTAGAAATTCAATATGAAAAATGTTTTAAGTCATCATTGATTTTAATGATCGTTCTGAACATCACTTTCAATTCAACACCCTCACGCACATCATCGGTACATGTACTCTGGTCAAAGTCGTTGGATAGAGATAGAAAATACGCTTACGCCTAGGAGCGTCCGCAGAATTTATTCCTGGTGGGGGCAAGTCATCGCAGAGCACATGCCATTTATTTGCCTTGAAGTTTGAATGTGATGCTCTGGTTACTTATGGCTTATTTATTAAACCTGATTTCGTCATTTATATTTAAATAGTATTATTTTCTAATACATTTTAAAATAAATTATTCAAATAAATTTTCTTCTGAAATTTGGGAAGGGGGGAGCAGATGCCCCCTTGTCTCATTCGACTGATGCTCATGCTCACAACAGGTTACAAAACCTTTTCCTTGCGCCAAAAAACAAAGTAAGTAACATTTTTGACACGAATATCAATAAAAATACATATTTATCTGGTATGTTTTATATTTCTATTTGGCGAGTATCAAAAGATCACAGACAGCGTCAGTTTAATTTGTGCTCATGGCTTTTAAAAATAACACAGAAATTTAATAATGGCTTAAGCATTTTAGAACAATTTTACTTTTATTTGAAAGATAATTCTGGAACCATGTGTTATTTATCAAGATGACTCATGTTGTTACATGCGCTAACTTTGTTTCTACACATCGTGATAATACACGTTATTAAAAGCTACGTTAAGGGTGAAAATAGGGAGGAGACTGGGGAAACGAAATAAACTGCAATAAGTTACAAAAGTGGAGTTGCAAATTAATCACGTCGCACCGTACAATTGTAAACTATTTATGTGCTCGTTCAAATGTCAAAGAACGAGGTCATTACTGTATAGTATTGTTGCGTCATCGAGATCATATGATTCTCACGCTC
>NW_013665859.1:238575-252458 GCF_000517525.1 Limulus polyphemus | reverse complement strand
AAATCAATTAACAAACGGAGACGTAACAGTATATTTATACATTATTCCATTTAACGACCACGTTCTAGTAAATTCAGTACAATTACCAGTCATGACACAAAGGTAAAAAATATTTTTTGCAGAAGATAAAATATGCAATATAAACTAAAAAAAATATAATAACGACATATTTGACCGAACTGCATTACTCTGTGCTCGAACCTTACGATTCTATAATTTAAACTCTTAGAGCTTTTAAGCGATAAGTTTCAAGGCTTATAACGCTAGAATTATGGATTCGATACCCGTGAGATCCAAAACACAGAAAATCAACTGTATAGCGGCTACGGATCGGAAGGTCCAAGGTTCGAGCTGTTATATACCACTAAACATGCTCTGTACTTTCAGCCATTAGGGCACTATAACTGTAACAGGCAATCCCGTTGTGTGTGTGTAAGAGCAACAGCATAGGCGGAGAGTGCTGCTCTCCCTCTGGTCAGTAACTCTAAACTAACCTAGTTACGAAACTTATAAGGTCTCTGAGCTGGCTGTTAAGCCAACATGTCCTATAAAGTGCCGTTCAGGTTGAAAATACATAAGAAGATATGCCAGTGTATAATGTTGAGTTAAACTCACAATCAAATTATGATTAATTTTCGAAGGAATGAATTTTTTGTGTATCAACCTATATGAAAGTGTAAATACAATGGAGCAAAGTAGAAAAAATAATGTATTTATTTTTTCATCTTTGGGAGGCTTATGCTGCTAAATTCTCCATCTCCAAATGACACAACTGTGAATTATCTACATTAAGTTAGTTGACTAAAAATGGGACATTTTAATGGGAAATTATATTCGATTCTCTAATAAGTGATAGACTATTTAACAACGGTTTGTTGTTGTTGTTTTTTTTTTTTTTACGTGTCATATTTTTTAAATCACCCCATATTGTTTTAATGTCAAATGAAAAGGACAGAAATTTGACACTGCTGTGAAATTTAAGAGGTTTGAAATCGTTTATTTTTGAGAAAAGCTACATTGGGTTATCTGCTTTGTCCATCGCGGGGAATAGAACCCCGGATTTTAGTGTTGTTAGTGCGTAGACTTACCGCTGTCCCACCGTAGGACAAATTTTAAGAAGTCATAATTCTGTTGTATTTCGATGTTTAGAGAAAAACTAATGAAAAAAGGTTTTGGTGTTCATTTACGTAATATCAACGTGTAGTTCACCATGCTGGTTTACCTTCTTAATAATTCATCGAGTGGCAAGAAAGCTCTTGGATGTCGGTAAGGGACGAGAGGGGGAGTGGCTTGCTGGGGCTGAAGCTATCTAATAATGTACCTTAGCTTCTGCTATATCTCCTACACCCAACTAAAAGTTCGAAATGGTTGTTTTATCTGGAGACTTTGTCTGTACGCTTGAGTGGTAGCTGCGACACTGACTGACAGTAAAGGGGAGATTTACAAAGTAGGCCTATACATCCTAAGCGACGAGTGAAGGGTTGGCAAGCTGTGTTACTCCTACTCCCATGATTCGTTTCGAGACGACGAAGGTTTCAGAGCACAGCCTACCGGGGGCTATAGTTTAAACATGAGAAAGGTAATACATAAAATAATAATCGTACATACTTTAGATATATTCAAGGTATCTCAGTATTATAATAAATACATAAATTGTATTTTAAGTAATAAATATTACCATAATTGCTTATCATTTGACCCTTCTTATTTTTATTTTCAAGCCTAACTTCCTCAGGAAGAGGCTGGCACCGCCACTGGAAAACCATTCTTGTAGTTAGATTTCTCCTTGTTTGTTAAAGCCAGGAATATGCGATGTTCCGATACACCATGATTCCTCGTGTATGGTAGCTGTTTCTATGTATCTCCGAGTAGAACTGGCTTCTACATTGAGTAAAATCTTCAGGAAGCATTTTGCCTTTGGCCAATCAGGAGAGTCTCTGTTAGTGAGAGTTTGTCATGTGTCTTTTCAACTTGCCTACTCCAATAGAATATGGACTGCTTTGGAATCCCGAACAGTCAATAATGTTATTTAAAAGTAGGCTGGCAATATTTCCTGATAATGTTTGAAGACATATGTTTGAGAAAACATTTTTCCTCATTTATTCTGGCTTTTACACTCTCATGCGAGCATGTAGTATGACACTACTCCATATGTGAAGGAGATTACAAAACAAGATCGGTTTGTCGCATTATTGTTTACAAGTTAACAACATTTCACTCCCACACGAGCATGTAATATGCTACTATTCAAAAAGTGAAAATGCTCGATATAAAGTATGGGCTTTTTCACATATTATTGTAGCTTGTTAGTTAACAATACCACTCCCACACGAGCATGTAGTGTTGCACTACTTCATAAGTGAAGGGGCTCAAAAATAAGATGAATTTTGCCACATAAAGATAACATTTTTGTTGTTGTTGTACGTTTGTGGTATTCAGGCAGATCATATTTTCCAAACCTATTTTCAAACTTTTTGGTTATTTAGTTTCAGTGCTGTAATGGCACCAACATGTAGTCCAGAAAGTCGTTCAGTGAAATTGTTCTAGTTGCTTTTGTTACGTATCTGTTTGTTTGTTAATTTCAAATAGAATTTCTTTCCGATGAACTTCAGCGATACAAGTCCCTTCTTGATTAAACCAGTTTATTCTTCCTCGATACAAACTTTTAGCACACAGTAATTTCACAATCAGTACGTTTCTCGTCACTTTAAACTTAACACCTTTTATAATACACGCTATGAATCACAGTGATTCACGATCTTGATAACTTCGCTCTCGACCATTACAAAAGACACACTTTATATTTACCGTAACTACTGTTCGCTTCTTTAATTATTTATCTATCTCCCGCTGGCTTCCTCTGCAATGCTTATATACTAAAGAAGAGGGCGACTCGAACAAACTCGGTCTTCCCCGATAATTCATGATCATTCGAGAAATTCATCACGTGTTACCACGTCACGTGACTTCCGCTGTCGTAACACTTTGTTTATTTAATTTCTTTAGTAAATAATGTCTGTTATACCCTCTACCCAAGAGTATATTGCAGTAGCATACACCATTCCGGTTAAAAGGATTGGCACAGTAATATCCTTTGCTGCTAGGTATGCGTGTTGACTAAATGTAACAGTTGACTAACGCTGTAAGAGAACAAACGTTACGAGGTGACGCTGTTCACAGAAAAAAAACAAAAAAAAAACAAGTGTCTCTGTTAAATTGAGGCTTGGCTTGCAATCTGGGGGTCGCAAGTTCGAATCCCCATCCTACCAAACATGATCGTCCTTTCAGCCGTGGGTATGTTATAATGTAATGGTCAATCCCACTATAACACAATATAATGCACAAATAAGCAATCTTTATTAAAACAGATTTAACACAAACGCAGTGTACACACTTGTTTTTATTAACATGAAATGATCACTTGTATAAGATCAAGTAACTTCCTTTCAAGCTGATCAGGCTGAGATCATCTACCAGACTGTTTAAATTTGATATTCCTTACATTACAGGAATATTCAGGTAAGACTATGGGATAGGCCCACTTAATAACAGAAGGTTCTACAAGAAATTTATTATGAAGTAGTACTGCATCTCTGAGTAACTAATTTTGTAAAAAATAACAGCTTTTATTTATTCTCAGACACAAACACAGTGTGTACTTGCTTTACAGACATGAGACAGTTGTTTCTACTCGATTAAATGCCTTCAACTGATCAGGCCAAATTCATCCACTGCACTATATAAACTCAATGCTCCTTACTTCACAAGTAACATCAAATTTATCCAGAGAGACTGGTGCTATCAATGTGATTGGTCATTCTCATTTAAGCAGAGGAGAGGCCATATCCTCAAGATACCACCTAAATTACCATTGAAGGACAATGCTGTCTAAATTTTTGCACAATATACACCATTACAGCCATGCACCCATGAACAGAACTTTAACTCAATGACTTTCTTGACCACTTTTTCTGTGAAACTGCACATACTTAGAAATAAGTGATAAATGTAAAATAAAATATATCAAAACAAGAAGGTTGAAATGCATAGTATGTTTAAATACCATGCTTTCCTCCATTCCCTACTTTAGACTTGTCCTCAAACTGACATTTAAATTCACCTTTAATCTTGTACTCCACTCAAATAGTGTGTTAACTTTTTCTCACCTATATAAAACACACACACACACATAGCATGGATGACATGACTCTCAAACAACAAAAAAAAACAATGCAAAAGGAACATCAAAATACACATTAACAGAGGCACTGTTTCATATGGAAATATAACTAAAACACCAGCTTTAATATTAAATACAATGTAATCTCTTTTAACAAAGATCAAGTAAACACAAAAAAGAAAACCTTTAACAATTATAATTAACCCAAATCCTTTAACTCCAAAAAAAAAACTTTATCAATAAGAGACAACAACATATCTCTGTGGATTCAGACTATTCAAAGTGTGCATATCACAACCTTATTTTAAAGACTTACATTTAAAACTTAAACAACTTTATTATCAATGATGTCAATAAGCTTGGCATCAAAATTTAGTTCATAATTTCAATGTTAATATTATATAACATTTAGTTATATAATTAGTGAAACTTCTTTGATCTGAATTACCCATTTTAGATTTTCTTTCAACTTTACTATGATCTTCTGAATTTGTTACAAATTACATACTTATAGTATAGATAACTTCCAGTTTCTTGCTTTACTGAGATACAAACAAGAAAGTCCAAACTAAATGCAAAGCCTTTTCTATCACACCGTGTCTTTCAATAGGTGCTAATAACTCTCTCTGACATTTGATATTGTATTATTTATAATCAATAGAAAGAGGAGAGTCTAATTGTACCTAATGTTTATGTGGCTAGTTCGTTCAGGTGATGTTTTAAAATTTCAACCACAGTTTCTTTGTTTGCCATCATTTGAGGTTTGCTTGACCACCTAATAGAATTTTTTTTAATCCAATTGTAGCTTAGTTGCAAGGTTGTTGTTTAATTGGGTGTGCATCACCTGTATCTATGTGATGTTGTATGACTGTTCTTTGACCCTAATGACTATCTTGTTTTACAAAAGCATCCTGATATATAACCAACAAATCACTGAGTTCTGTTGATGCATTGAGTATAGATTGTCTGCACAATCCTTAACTTTAGTGTCAGATTTGTTGGTAACCATGTTGTCACTTTTGGATGTGACACTACAGGCATAACTCTAATGTTACTGCTAGTCTGAGTTACTATCACTTGATATGCTGAAGAACATTCCAGCATGAAGCTGGATCACTGATCATCCACAACTGCAGAACAACACCAGGCCATAATTCCTCCTTTACTGTACCTTTGAATGTTAGGGGAAAACATAATCTGCTTTGCCTCACTCCAAAGGAACTATATTCATGGGCAGAACTTCTCCATTATGGTTTTCTAGCCATCACCTGACAGAAGTGTCCTTGACATTGTGGCTACAACACTGAAGGCACTCTCAAGTGACCCTTAAACTTGTCTGAATGGTTGATCCATGGCCCAGTGTGGCAGAGTAAGGAGATACCCGGCAGTCTCATTAGTTGGTTTTGTGTGACCAGTGTCTCCTCCGTGATCTATGGTTGACTTGGTAGTATACCTCTCAGTTTAGAGAGGCTCACCTCTGCCTCAGTTCACTCTCAGTTTAGAGATGCTCACCTCTGCCTCAGTTCACTCACTTCACCATTCAGTGCCCACCATTTCTCCTGTTGGTGAGATAGCTTCTACTTGTGGATGCCACCCACCAGTGGCACATCCAGTCTTTCTCCAATGTTCTCAAGTGCCTTTGACCACAGCTGGAGTTAGGTTACTGTGGCTGGTGAAGGTCTAAGAGTCCTATTAATACTGATGAATTCAGTCTCAGACTCACCTAATGGAACACTATCAGGATGATCTATGTTTCCCTCAGAGAAAAACAGCAGCAATTCTGGGTTTGGCAGACACTGGCAACTCTACTTTCTGAGTCATTGACTCTAAAGAGATGGAAGTTCTAGACCTGTGCAGCAGTGTTGGTAAAAGTCCAATGACCTGGACCAAAAACTTTCTCATACAACTATCTCCCTTCAGTGACTGACTTATTTATAGGTTGCAAGTATTTCTAGTTCTGGAAAATGCCATTTCCATAATGATAATAACTATAAAGCCTTTTTTGACTTGTACCATATAAAAACTGGAGTAAAGGGCAATACATACATCAGAAAAAAACAGCAAACTCTGCAATAAGGTAAACCATGGTCACAGCACCAAACTTTTCTCCTTACTATCCACTGTGTGATATATTTAGATAAAACTGAGTTAACCTTAGAATAATTGGATAGGTCAACTTAATGAAATGTTCAACATGATATTTATTATGAAGTAGTAGTGAATCTCTGAGCAACTGAGTTCATAAGTATGAAATATAATGTACAAATGAGCAATCTTCATTATAACAGACTTAACCACAGTGTATATACTTGCTCCCACAGATATGGGATGTCACTTATAAAGGATTAAATAACTTCATTTCAAACTGATCAGGTCAAGATCATCTACCAAACTTGATGTTCCTGGAGGTAACATCACATTTACTCAGAGTGACCACCACATAATGTGCCAATGAACATTACAGCATGAAGCTTGATAACCAATCATCCACAATTGCAAAGCAACACCAGAACAAATAAACATCAGTAACATCAGTATTAAGCAACATGTGAAAAGAAACAAATGATTTGATTTAGATGTTGAGACAGTGTAATATGAAGTTAACTGTAATTACTGATCTGTGAGGTATTATTTGAAGGTACAGTGTACCTATTGTTTTCATTAATACTTCTGAGAAAATTTTTAATTTCAACATTGAAATATTTGGCAGATAGTGAATTTTCACAGAAGTATAAGCGTAATAAAGAAACTCACACTACATCTGAAAGAAAACATTGTTTTGCTTGGAGTTTTGTGGTAAGAGTAGTGCAATACGTTTAAATTGCTTCAAATTACTGCACCAACAGCAGTTGAGCAACTGCCAACCAAGAGGCCCTGTGAATTACCTCGACAACAGCCAAGGGTTGACTTGCTAACATACTAACCCACTGCCATGACCTTGACCATGCTTCAGATCCAACTAAAAAGGCAGCACTGAGAAGAAATGGTCACTAAAGGGACTGAGGCTTAGGTGTCTATACCATGTTTAAATCCGCCCTAACAGGGAAAAGCCTAGCTTGAAATATGAAATATATAACAACAATAAAGTCAGGATGCTCCTGCCACATCACCTCATTACATGACTTTGAACCAATGTGGCTTGAATGCACAGGTGCGGAAGCCCTGGGCCATTATATGATTCAATGACAGAAATGATATATCTTGGTCATCATGAGTGAAGTCACAACTATCTTTCTTGCCAGAGAAGACACTTAATGACCAATTAGTGGATCTAGCTTTGTGTGCAGACAGAGTAATGAAAAGTCATGTTCTGTATTTGAGCGACTTTCTACATCCAAATTAAACTGAAGGAAAAAGAAAAATTTTGAAAATTTTACATATTAACTAAGGGAATAGCAATGTTGTAATGTTTATATTACACTGTTATCATTGTTAAAAGGATTTGGTTTGTATTCAGTAGTAAAGGGTGTTTTGATGTGAAAATTATGTATTGTGTACCTTTGTTAAAGGGCTCTTATTTATGTATTGTATCCATGTTGAAGATTTAATTTTGTAGTTAGGGTAAATCATGACTTTGTTTTTGTATTTTTAACTTTCTATTGAATTGTGAATGGATTTATTACTGTATTGTGCATCAAGATAATGTGTAGTATGTTAAAATGCAATTTTGTATTTTTTAGTGTGTTACGTTTTGGTTGGATTGCGTTTTATTGTATAAAAAGGTTTTCAGTGTGTACTTTGTTAAAGTTTTTTTAGTGTAAAACAAATGTATGCTTTATATGTTAAAGGTTTTTACTATGTGAAATTATTCATTAAAGTTTCTCATTGCTAAAGGGCTAGTTACGTATTGTATTACTTGGTTAAAAAGTTGTATCATCCAGGTTGCAACAAAAAGTAATAAATAAATTTATATATATTCTGTAAAAGCTGAAATGTAAGTGTGATAAGCTTCAAGAAAGTTCAATAATAATAATATAATTAAAACTTAAAATGGAAGTTTACAATAACTGTAAACATAGGAAAGGAAGTAATTGAAAAAACTAACAAAACTTAACTAATGACATAAATCCAAAATATATATGGAACTATTATACAGCTAGTATTAACTATACGTAATAAGAGCTTAAACTAACAGAAGACAAAACCATTAGTGGTCAATACACTAAAGCAGTTCACTATTACTCTAAACAATTTTCATAAAAAAAATTAAAGTGTAGATGTAAAAGCTTTGAAAAGGTCATGACATTCAGTAAAACTTCTAAACCCATAATGACTCAAGAATATCGATAAATTTCCAACAGAATTGAATTTCATCTTTAAAATGTGATAGAAAATACCTCATTTGTGAAAAATGAGAGTGAGCTGGTGAGGTATGTGCTCGTTGCATATAACACATGGTCAATAAAGTCATTGAGTTGCTTCAGTTCAAGCTACTGTGGGTAGCATGGGTGTAGAGCTGCACGTGTATGAAAGTAGATAGCAGTGTCCTCCAGTGGTAGGTCAGGTAATATTTTGAGGTTTCAATCGTGTGTAATACTTGTCACTCTGGGCAAATCAGATGTTTATGGTTTAATTAACCAAGTAATGTAAGGTTTACTCAGTCTGGACCTCAAGAGAGAAAACACTTTTAGATGTGTGAGTAAGGATGAGAACAAGTAAGCCTAAAGATGAGTATTGTGGTTATTAATTCGGAAACTAGAGTTACACCTAGGTGTTGTTGGAGAAGTTGTACCAAGTAAGGCTAAAGATGAGTATGGTGGTTATAAATTCGGAAACTAGAGTTTCACCTAGGTGTTCATGGAGTAGTTGTACCAAGTAAAGCTAAAGATGAGTATTGTGGTTATAAATTCGGTAACTAGAGTTACAGCTAAGTATTCGTGTAGTAGGTGTAAAAAATAACGCTAAAGATGAGTATGGTGGTTATAAATTCGGTAACTAGAGCTAGTTCGTGTATTTGTTGTACCAAATAACGCTAAAGATGAGTATGGTGGTTATAAATTCGGTAACTAGAGTAATTCGGTAACTAGTTTCATGCAGAGACATAAATGCAAGGTTAGGCTAGCTTCAACTAACTTCAGTCTATAATCAGGAAACTACTGTGCATTAAGTGGAAATTACTACACCAAAGATTAAAATTCCAATGAAAACAGGGAGGACTGCCTACCTAAGAACTCTCCTAGCAACAGGACAATCAGTGACAAGAGGTCATCTCTTCTGTTTATCATAGGTCTCAGAAAAGAAAACAAAGACTACCAAAAACACTTTGCGAATGGACCATTTAGTGAACTTTTTATGTTTGTATATCAGGACTGTACAACATTCTTTACAATCCAAGAAGAAAGAGGCAGTGTTGTAAGCCATATTTTCAATGTTATAATTTAGTTATTTACTAGAGGGGGCTGTTAATCATGCTGATGTAATGATCAAGAAACATCATCTAATTTCAGAGACAAGAGTATATTATTTATAGATATGAGTAGGAACTTAGTGAAGTTAAAAAGTATTCAATGAGTTTATGAGTTCAGTTTCAGAAAAGTTGTTCATTGTGAGAAGTGAGATTTATCACATCTATTCAGTTACTTGAAAGATTACCAAGCAAGTTTATTTGCGAGTTATGCATACTTACTATTAGTCTCAAATTTTGTGATGAAACGTTTTTTGTGCACTTAAGGATACAACTACAAGTAGCATATAACAAATGTAAGGATTGGTTTGCTTTGAATTTTGCACAAAGCTACTCAAGGGCTATCTGTGCTAACCATCTTTAATTTATCAGTGACAGACTAAAGGGAAGGCAGCTAGCCAACGACACTCTCAGCCAACTCTTTTACCAATGAATATTGGGACTGTCCATCACATTATATAATACTGCCATGGCTCAAAAGGCAAGCAGGATCAGTGATGGGGATACAAACCCATAGATTACGAGCCAAGCACCCTAACCACCAAGCCATGCAAACATAAGGAACAAATAAATCTGTTATAGTTATGGACTGGATTTCACATTATTTTTACATATTGTTTAAAAAATGAATGGAAGGTAAACTTCACATGTCGCTAGCCTAACTTTCCCTTGAGAATAATTGGGTCATTTTGTAATATTTTGCATGATTGGTTAGATAGAGTAGCATTATTTCTTTGTTCTATAACTGGATACCCGTGTTTGAATTTTGGCATTGGAGTAAGTCTTTCTTGGTCATCACGTCTTTGTGCAGTACAGTCTAATTCTTTACTGTCAAATTAACTGTTACAAATAAAGTCAGTAAAATAAACAGTATTATTTTAAGTTCAACTGTTTTGGTGCATAACCTTTATACTTATATTTTAAACATGACAGATTCCAATGATTTGTCTTTATTTTTCACACAACAGTGACTCATTGCCAGCTAGATTTTAGCATACCTCTAATTATTGTAATTGTAAGTTACATTCAAGCAATATTTAGTTTTATTTTAAAACATCACAAGGGTTATCAGTGCTTGAACATGCTTTATAAATTTTACATGAAAGCACAAGATTTGTATGTTCCATCGTATATTAAATTCACATTACAGATGAGATTTATATTAAGGTATCAATAGTCCATTCTGATAATTAAATTTCATTAAAACATGAAAGTTTTTAAAGTTATCAGTATATCAGCATGTATTATAATTACGTTTGTTTTAAAGCACAAGATTTGTATTAGGGTTTCAGTATTCCAATGTGCATCATAATTAAGTTTACAATAAGGCAAGATATTTGTGTTGGTTTATCTTTAATCAACAGAAAAAATAACAAGAAACAAGCTTTTCATGAAATTACAAGTGTTCTGTTCTTTCAACTTTTAAAACCAATCTCAAATATACCACTCGCACACTGTTTTCTGTAAACGTAACAACTCCTACTACACATTAACTGTTATATATAAAGAAGGAGATGAAACTAAGGGAATACACAATTGACCTATTATAAAATTTTGCATTTGAGGTCCTTCTCTCAGTGTGTGTGTGTGTGTGTGTGTGTGTGTGTGTGTGTGTGTGTATATATATATATATATATATATATATATATATATAAGAATGTGTGTACTTAATAGTCACCCCTGGTGAAAAATAGTGGAATTAACTGCAATAGTCTTTCTCTGCTTTAGCACTTCCATCTGATATGACACTTTTTCATGATAAAACAAATTGCATATTCAAATGTTTAAAGGTACATAACTTCTGCATATCTGGAAAGTCTCAAAACTTTCCTGCTTTTGCATATCCTGATCTTTTATCCAGACAATGAGTGAGTAGTATCAAATATAAAATTATAGAAAATATTATCAAAGATATTTTATACCTGTGGAAGATAAAGAAAAAAAACCCATCCTAATCATAAAGAAAAGGACACTGAAAATGAAATATGCACCGTGCTACATTTAGGGTAATTAGAAAACATTTTTATTTGTACAGTAATCAAGTTCAAGCAAGAAGAAAATCAATATACTAAATTCTTCACAACAGTTCTAGATTTATTTCTGTGAAACACTGTCTTTAACTCTATCATTTAGATTCCTTTCAGTCTTTTGCATTAATACAATTTCAGTACTACACTATAGTCAATATATATTTGATATAAGTACAGCTGAAAAAATTGGATGTTAGTGTAAAAATTTTGTACTCCTCTGATCAATGTGGAATTTTGAGGAAGATACATTGTGACATTGCAAATGTGAACACCTTTTAAAGAATAAGTAAAAACAGATCAAAATGCTACAGTGAATTTACTTATTCAAATACACTGAGATATATAATTTTCTAACATACTGTATTAAAGCAAAAACTATCACAACATTAACTTATACCATAGATTGAAAATATGTAAACTGCATGTTGTTGTTTTTTTTTAAAGTTTAACTTTTACAGTATTATACTGCATATATAAATTATATTTCAGAACATTTTTTGTTTCTCATCATGAAGCCAACTGACAAGTTCTGGTATTGAACAAACAACCTCTTGGGACTTTGGGAGATAAAAGATAGATCTGAAATGGTATATTTACATACCTCTGATTTTTATCCAAAATAGACAGATTAAGAAGAATACAGAAAGAAAATCTGCAGTTTATGTGACTTTTATCAAAAGTTTAAGCCTACTGGTTTTTAATGTTTCACAGCTTACAGCATTTAAATTGCACATTTTAAAGAAACTTGTACAATTCAGTTGAAAAGATGACCTGTTCTTAAAAAACTTATCAGAATAAGTTTACTTAAGTATAAACTATTTAAAAATGTTTGTCAGTATAAACACCTGGATTTTCAAACAATGTTTTATAAAAGTCACTTGAAATACATAAAATAGGTTCAATATAATCATAAATTGTACCAATGTACCAAGTGATTCTGTTCAGAACCTGAAAGAAAGTAGTTTATTTTCATAAAAGTGGTTTCTAATTCATAAATTACACTAGAGTAAAAAGTTCTTTCACAACTGCTAAAAGTTGTTACATTTAAATGCAACAGGACTTTCAAATCTTATCAAATAAAAGTGGATTCAATATGTTAGACTACATAAAGCCTACTTAAATGTAATTTGTTCAACAAGTTTAAGCATAAATTAAGCTGTAAATTAGTACTGTAAAAACTCTGTACTAACAATCATAAGCATTAATAGGGATACCAGATATCCCAATTCTTAGTCATATTTCTTTGTTCCAATCAGAAACATAAATAAAATAAAATAAAACTGTCCCAGTTTGTCATTATACACTACCCCTTAAAATTGTACTTGGAGAATCAGCTGACAAAAACAAATTACACTGTAAAATGTTCCCTCCCCCCTCTTCTATGTTTTCTTAACCTGAACTGTCATTGGCCAACCACAGGAATTAAGATTTAAAGATATACCTAGCTGCAAAAAACAACAACAAGAAGATAATTTTTCTTTGGAGTAGGTTCAAAATAACTTAGGCACTTTTTTTTTCTAGCTAGTTAAGATTTTTTAACAAATTGTTTGTCTATAGTTTTAAGATGCTATGTAATAAACATCAGATTATTTAGCAAATGGTAGAAGTGTCTTATTGTAATTTAAACTGTTTTCAGAGCTGTTGATGTATCATTCTGGATGAAAAAATAAAGTCCCCGTTTTTCATATTGGAAATCTATAACCCCTAAATATTAACACAATAACTTATCTGTAGGTTATCATCATTCTTATTGTAATTTTTCCTTTGCTTAAAGGGAGAGTCCCTTTCAAGATATTATAGCTACTGTTATTTTCAAGATTTTGTACTTTTAGCTTCAGGCAACTCCATATATAGACCTCTCTTATAACACAAATCATTCAGTATATTTTTCTTTACCAATATATAACTATTCAGGTTAAAACATAAGTCACCAGATTGGAAAGTACATCATCAATGCATACCTTCCATTTTATAGTGCATTAATATCTATTTTTACACATTTGTCAAATCTGATGCAAGCTGTGAATAAACTTTAGATTCATGAAGCTCTAATATCACCACTACACTTAAATATATTTTGCAAGAGTTACTCATTCACTATTTAGAATGTTCAAAAGTTGTATCTATTTCATGTATGAATATGCTTTTGGTTTTCTTGTGAATGGTCATCCCATAAGTTCTGTCCGGATTTTAATTATTTGAAATTTACTAGTAATTTAGAATGTTTAATGGAAATAAAAAATATTTATATATCATACATATGTACGGT
>NW_013665859.1:233424-237644 GCF_000517525.1 Limulus polyphemus | reverse complement strand
GTGTTTATAAAAGTCTCTTAGATTATTATAAGAGAGATTTGAGACTATGATGAGCAATACATAATATTACTACCGTGCTTATTGACTTTGGCCTAATCATGCTAATAACAGTGATATGATTATCGACAAGTTTTACTAGAATTTAGGCACATAGTCAAAACAAGTGATTGTCCAACTCTAACTATGGTACTGTACTGAGTTTTAGTAAAGATTAATGGGATATATGTAATCATTAATGAGTAAAGATTGTTGTAAAAAAATTGAAGTTGACCAGTGAACGATAAAATTAAAAAATAAAAGCACGATCTCTTACCGTAATTAAAAATAATAAATTGATTCATTAACCTAAATTAGATCCCTTGCTATTATTATTAAGTATATTATAACGTTGACACTGACAGACAGTAAAAGTAGGTTAGGTCTATAAAACTCACATATATCCTACAGTAATGTTTAAGATAATTAATTACATACCAACGTAAGTCATAATTTACCAGCTGACAGCTCATAACACATAAAAGTCGTGGCACCTAGTGTATATAATATTAAGGAAACAATTCAACATTTTTTAAAAATTAAGATCCCAGCTTTTTGTATTTCAATTATATCATTAATAAGACAGTAAGTAATCGGGATACATTAAGAATGTAAATTATCTCACATATCATGGTTTTAACAATAAACATTAAACGTATCACAAATTATTTGAATAAAAACTGAAATGAAAATCACTAAACTTTTTAGTAGTAGCTAGCTGAATCCAAAGAAGTGTGAATCCTTCCATCAATACTTGAGTTTCCTGGAACATATATTCATCAAAGAGATAGAATGTCTAAAATCCTATTAATTAAAGAATGAATTTGCTCAGAATTGGCCAACACCGATGAACTTACGATTTCTTGGACTATATATGATCTTACTATTGTTGTTTTGTAAAATCATTCTCAGATATAAATCATCTCCTATACAAATTACATGAAAAACCAAATAACTTTTGTTGTATTTTTTATTGTGAACAAGCTTTCAAAAAACTGACGAAAGAATAAACCACTACTCCCGTATTAACATTCACTCTAGAAAAGTTACTTATTTTAAATACAGATACCAGTGATTTTGCAGTGGGAACTGTTTTGTTTCAAGTACAACACGCAAAAGAACATTCGACTGCCTGCTATAGCAAGGCAATGAATGCCGCAAAAAGGAGATATTGTACTACTCGAAACGTGTTGCTCGAGCAAATATTTACAGTTTGGACAGATCGTGCATGCAATAGTAAAGTAGTTGGTGAATCTTCGCAACTAAGAAGGCCAATTAGCAAGATGGCTTCAAAAACTCCGAAAGTACGATTTGAACATTGTGCATTGCTCTAGATGGAAGCATGGAAATTCTCACACATTATCCCAATGACCGTGAAGAATGTAAGTGAGAGAAGTACAATATAGTAAAGATACCAACCTTAAGGACAGCAGAATGTAATGTAAGATATGACATACACAAGTGATGATGAAGAACTAGTGTGGTCCAACACTCAACTGAAAGATGCTCAGGCAAAATATACGAGTTTCAAACAGATGTTCATAGCTCAAGAATAATGCAGAAAGATTCTCAAGGCAAACAGTTGCTCCATACAGTCCAAAAATAAATGTTTATTGGGTAGAATGGGATTCATTATGCTTACTAGAGTGTTTATTATGTTGGAAATGGGAAAATATTGGTGGATAGAAGTAACAACTACAGTTGGTACTTGTACAGCCTATACATTCTGCAGCACTCTATCATCTTTACCACCTTCCAGCTGAACACTTAGGTGTTAAAAGACGCTAGATAAACTAAGAGAGTGCTTCTATTGGATTGGATGTTAGGGATCTGTACTAAATTGGTGTAAATCCTGTGAACTATGTTGTGAACGCTAATGTCCACGAAAAACAAAATCATGATAAAATACAACAGTGTTGTGTTGGAGCACCACTCGAAAGAGTTGCTGCTGATGTGCTTGTTCCCCTGCCACAGAGTAAGTTAACAGTGGGAATAGATACATCATAGTTTTGGTGGATTATTTCATGAAATGACCAGAAGTATATACTGTTCCTAATCAGGAAGCTGAAATGATAGCAAGCAAACTTGTCAATGAATTGGTTTAAAGTTTGAGTACATGTGGAACTTCACTTACATCAGAGATGGAACTTTGAATCGGCTTTGTTTGTAGAAATGTGTCAGGTCCTTAGGATCAAAAGATTAGGACAACAATCTTTCATTCATCTTCTGATGGCACAAAGAAATGATACCACCATACATTGTTAAATAGATCAATCATTTATGTGGATGAACATCAGAAAACATGGGATCGAGGTCTTTCATTATTACTGATGAGTTATTGTATAGTAGTATATAAAGCTCCAGGCAACTCACCATCATCACTGATGTTTGGAACAGAATTTAAGGGGACATTTGACCTTTTATACTCTCATCCTGAGAGTAATCATAAGAAGAGTCTTACACATAATAAATAGTAAGATTACAGAGCACCATCGACGTCATAGATGAATTTACATGGGAAAGACTTAAATCAGCTAGTGATAAAGTGAAAAGTCACAATGAAGTTAATGTTGATAAGACTGTATTCCTGTAAGGTGATATGGTATGGCTGTACAATCCGCTGCAAGAAAGGTGAATTCCGAAGTTTAGTAGACGTTGGGAAAGGCAATACATTGTACTGAAAATAAGCAAAGATGAGGTTTACAAAATACAGAGGGATAGGTAGTCCAAGTCAAAGGGAACCCACTGTGATTATCTTTGGAAGTACATCAGTGAGATAATGGTCAACTGGGTAATTTTAGAGGGGAATGTGCCTGGGGAAAATCATTCTGCTAAAGAGCCCAAGGTTTCTGTTGAGACCACTCCCAGAGAATCCTCAAGTACGGAGCCATCAGTCGATTCATTTGATCACCTATCTAAGAAGAACTCCCCTAGCGACAGGACAGTTAGTGACAAGATGTAATCTTATCTGTATATCATGGGTCTCAGAAGAGAAAGTCACTAAAAAGATTTAGAGAATGGACAATCAGTTTAGTATAGTGTTTTAGTTTTGTATTGAGATTGTTTAAGGGACTTCACAAGCCAGGAAGGAGTTAGTGTTGTAAGCTACATTTTTAATTCTTTAATTTATATTTTGATTAATTAGTACATGCCATTAAGATTGAAAAGTTTGTAAAGTAGCCTAGAACACCTAGGATCTTCTAAATATGACGTAACAAAATATAGTAACTTCAACAAATATCTGGAAGTGAGATATCAAATATAAATACTTGTAGGCCAATCAGTTAATAAGCTAGCAGTGAATCAGTTACTTATTTTCAGTCGGTAGAATGCCAGCCATTTGGTGAAGCAATTAGTGTCAGAAAAAAAGGATTTTGATCAGTGTTATTTATCACATGTATTCATTTACTCAATCGATTAGCTGTTTAATTGTGCAAGTTTACGTTAGCCATAGTACCATTAGCGTGGTATTTCCATGTGAACATCATTTGTAAATGTAGACCAACAAGTTACAACAGTTTACAAGTTCTTAGAAACGTTAAGGAAGAAACAAGCTAACTTATGATGTTATGTAGATTGGGCTTTGAAATATTTTTACCAAATAATTTTTTTTAAACTTCCCAACAAAAGAACAACGTAACAACATTATTTTAATAAAAGTAATACACCAGTTAAACCTCTCTCATTTATTATGTCCAAAAAAAGAAGATATTTTTGCTACATGTTTCGGGCACATTTGTTTGGGCTATCATCATCAGGCAGCATTACACTTCTGCAATCTGCATTCTTGCTGAATACTTTTAAACCTGTCTGTTGGGTATCAGCGTACTTGAATAACACAGCAAGACCTATGCCCATTTGCCTGGTAACACTATTGTTGTGAATTTGTTTTTAAAGTTAATGTTTAATAACTACTAAATACATTTATTTTAACTTTAATATTAAACCAACAATAAAGTTAAGTATTTCTCAAATGAAAATTAGGAATTATTCTTCCTTTTTAATCTGATAAAGAAACATCTCCACACAACCAAATTTATCATTGCTGAATTTTTGAAAATGTGAAATGTTTTCTAAATATCGCAAGGCCACGGATACCCCATGCAGATAGCACTGTTGCGTGAGCAAGGTCATGTGACTAATGTCACGCCACTTCTCTCGAACCTTCGGGAATAGTCGGGAGA
>NW_013665859.1:200912-232521 GCF_000517525.1 Limulus polyphemus | reverse complement strand
AACACAACGATGTTCCAGGAAGATGGAGCACTGTGTCACACTGCTAGAAACACCCAAAAGTGGCAGGAAGAAAATTGTCTCCAGAAGTTGCCCTGACCGAGCCAATCTCCTGACATGAACCCCATCGAAAACCTCTGGGCCATACTCGACCGGCAAGTCAAGAAACAACCAAAAAATCCAACTTCGAAGAGCAATCTACTCCAAGTTTTGAAGCAAGAGTGGACGAAAATCTCACAATCTAAAATTGACGAGATAATTCTCACGATGCCCCAAAGGATCAACGACCTCCATGAAGCGAAAAGAAGATTTACTAGATATTAACTGAATTATAAATATATCAATTCATGTGAATATGACTGAAAAGGTGGTGTCTATTTACTTGTGACCACGCTGTGTACATCTAAAAAGGATTCGTCTAAAAGCATGTATTTCGGTGATCAGGGGTGAAATTCTCAAAAAAAAAGTAGGGGTACTCAACTGGGTGAAGTGGACCTGTTTTTGAAAAAAGGAAAAAAAATCTACGTGTAAACATAAAAAACGATAAAGCATCTCAAATAAGTCCCTGTACTAGTACTGCCTTTTAAAAAATAAGTTCCTGTACCAGTGAGTACCTGCAGAATTTCACCTCTGGCGGTGGTGAATGCAATGTTTAAATTTATGTCAAAGATAATTAGATTGATTACCCAAGGAAGATTACCAAAATGATTTTCATGCTATTCAAACCAATTTCAGACAACTCAACAATGGCAGATTGTCACATTATCATTCTAAAAGATCCTTTGTTGATCAAAGAGTAAATACATCTTTTTTTATTGCTATTACATTACCTAAACAACTAGCACTATAACAGACTCAAGTACCTTACGTATGTTTCTAGATCTAAAAGGCAGCTTAGACTCTTTTTGCTCTTCAACTGTGAACTCGATATTCTTATGCTTTCAACTTAAATAATCTTGAAACTTTTTGACATATTTTGCTTTCTGAATACAATAAAAGTGTCATCAACGTATTTCCTATAAAAAAGTTTAAATTCGGTCGGACATGACTGTGACAATTGGTTTCACGATGAGACAAGAACAAATTAGCTAGTATAGGAGCAAATTAACGGTGCAGTCATGGGCTCACCACTTGCATATAAACTTACCAGCCCTTGTGGTTATTTTCACGATGAACTTATCAATATTAAAAAATACTTTATGAAAAATGCCTTCCCTCTAGCACTCATCAACAAAAGTATTTTTGAATATATCAGTAAGGTTTACAACCCCAAAATTCCTGACCTCAACGTTCCTAAATGTCCTATCACCTTGGTGTTACATTTTATTGGCTCCCACGACATCAAAATAAAAAGTAAAAGCATTCTGCAATCAACTTATCCCATGGTCAGCCTAAAAGTAATCTTCAAACCGAACAAACGGATACACATTTTTTTTTCCTATTTAAAGCAAAATACCTCCTTCAAAAAATCGTTGGTAGTATACAAATATTTGTGTCCTTGCTGCAGGCAAGTCTATATTGGGTCAACCACTCGAACCTTAACTACCAAAGTCAAGGAGCATGCACATTAGAGCCTTTTGAATAATTCTGGAATTTACAAACCACCTAAGCAAAGACTGTAACGAAAAACCGAACAGTGAACACTTCAGAATAATATACTCAGCGAAAGATGAATGGGCACTAAGAAAAAGAAAGCACTTCTAATTCGTAACCTACAACCTAAGCTGAAAAATCAACTAACTACGTCACTGCATTTCAAACTGTGATCAACTCATCGTGCCTGAGATGAGCAAAAAGTGAAAACTTCATCCAACGAACAAGGGTCAATATCTAATTATCAAAGAAGTCAGGCTTTCTTGTTCACACATATGAGATGTACAGTGTTGTCTTGTTTGCTGCTATACGACAGCTTCTCTAACGTCTTTTGGATGACATGTTAACGATAGTTGAATTCTGGGATCTGGAACACAATTGGACATCTGTTGCTCTTTTAAGCTTATCCAATAATAGTTTGTTGCCAGTAAATGGCAAGCTAATTAACTTTTGAATGTCACAATTGATATACTACATTAACAAAAAATGTCATCATACAACCAGTCCAAGAAACAGTGTCTGATACCAGTTTGATGGGCATTCATTATTCAGCTACCCTGAAAACAGATGTTTCTTACATTTGTTGTTTTGCTAATTATCAATGATATAGTGGCTATATATTCGTATTTGTAAGGAATGAAAAATCATACGAACAATCTATTTTGCATATGCAAGTAGTTGTAGTATTCTGCAATTGTTTGTTGGTGGTACCAATAGTGAATATTTTACACACTGCTGATGAGAATAATTTGCCAATATCCGACCTTTTAATTTATTTCATTCTGTGAATACAGTTAGCATAAACACTAACTTAAGAATGTATCCTTTGGTCAGTCAGCAGTAAGTTTATGGACTTGCAACCTACAATGCTAAAATCTTAGGTTTGATTCCCCAAGGTGAACAGAGCACAGACAGCCCATTAAAAATAACGTTGATATCAAGGATATAGTGCATGGTAAATTCTAAGTGATATACTTTTATATTGCAATTTAGTAAATTTAAATGGTGACAGAAAATACAAAGACTGCATGAACTTACATGGGGAGATAACCGCCACTTCAGTTTATGCAACTACCATATCACTTATTTCAACTGAAAATGTAATAAAAGTACTAAGTAACATCAATATACTGTAATTACGTTAAATTTACCACACATTTTTTAGGTAAATAAAACCACCCATATTAAAGGGAAGATAAACTTGTGACCTGCTACTGAAAAAAGCAAGTCTATGAAAGTAGTGTTCCTTGCTCTGTTTGCATTTTTTTCTAATATTACATTTGTATTTCAAGTGTTTGTTTTTTATACATATATTTCTATAATTGGTTATGCCTAATATTAGTTACTATTTTTGCTGTCTTTATGATATTCAGTTTCCTGACGATACACTTGGTTAAAAGGTAATGGAGTTCTAATTTTATTAACTTTCATTACTGTATGGTTTTAGGTGTATATTGAGAATTTACTTTTATTTTTCTGTATAAACAAATCATATAATATTTCATGATGCACTTTCAACCTTTTTCAGTGCTTCTTAACAACATTTTATAGTTCTATATAGTTAAAGATTGCACATTTTCTCTTATTCTTATTTGAACATAATTTTAAATTTTATAATTCATATAATTTATAAGTACAGATTTTAGAAAACTTTCAAAAACTATAAAGATTAAAGTTTTCAATATTATAAATTGAGCAGGAAAACCAATAATAAACACCCTAAGTAAAGAAACAAAATTTCCACAGAAATGTTCATAGTCATATATTGCCATTTGGAAAATCTCCTCTCTCTCTTTTTAAATCCTTGAAGTAATACAAGTCATTAATGAAATTTTTTGAAGTTAGTTACAATGTATAATGTTCATTTAATAATATTATTTCTAAATATTTTAAATCCTATGCTCACTTCAAACAATGAATCACACTTTGCTAAAAGTTGCTTTACTTATTTTTTTACATGAAGCAAACATTACATATTAAAGAGTAGATACAGTTTCTTAGATCATAATAAAGTGGAAACAATAATAGTTTTAATTTCTAATGATAAGAATGAATGTTTATGTAAATTTTTTTAAATGTAAATAAATTGAATACTTCTATAGCATCAATTTTGGCAGTTTCCTTTCTACAGCTTGATCTAATTTCAGGCCTATATATAAGTTCACAACACTAGGAAATTTGAAGTCAAACGATAATTTATTTTCAATGTGTTTAATTACAATACTCTAAAAACTGGTATGATAAAATATGGTCCTTTCTTTTTTCATTTTACAGTGTACGACAAGTAATTTTTTCTGAGAATTTATCATTGATTTTTTTTCATATATTTTGACCTGAATGGATAAGATATGAATATTCTAATTTTCCAACTGAATTACATTAACCAAAAAATAACAAAAAGAACCATTTGTATATAGATAATGGTTTTGAAGTTTCTACAGTTTTTATTGAAAATTATTTCAAGAAATCCAACTCTTAAAAAAATAATTAGTGTAAACTATTTCATTACAAAAATAAGTATAAATAGCAATATTTATGTTCATCAAAACATATTATATTTTATACAGTCTTTTCAAAACTACAAGTTATCTACAAATATTAACCTGACAAGTTCTGTTAAAAACAAAAACCAACCAAACCAAAGACAAAAACACATTTATCAAAATAACAGAATAATAACCTATACTTTTTATTATAACAATCTTGGGTGATGGATGTATAGAGAAAACGTTTCCAATAGAATACAAATTACATTTAAAATATGAGTAAACTGTAGTCAGTATTACTGTAATAGAAGTACAATTACGAATTATTTTCTTTCCACTTTTTATTAGAAATTTAAGGATTCATCAGTTATCTGACAAATAAAAATTCAATATCTATGCATGTCACTACCAAACATTACAAAAATATCAATGTGTAATTCTCAGGCTTTTGTTTGAAAAGATGATTTAATATATATACATGTATAATGTAAAGGAATTAATGTTTTACAAGTGTCCTTTCTCCACAAAGTTCCAATTATTCTGCACCCTGTAAATATATATATGTTAAACAATTTGTTCATTACTATCACAGTAACATCTCTATTTAGTGATAAGTAAATGAAGTTGATTTTCCCCTTAAAACATATAAAAACTATAATACTGTCAGGTTCCCCTTCACTTGAATGCCTTATATTAAACAATAACTAATAAAATTCTTTAGAAGAAATACAGTTAAAATGTTTTCTGAATAATCATTATCTTATCTAATTATGAATACAAAACAATTAGTTTTATGAATGGATTTCTACATTTTTATCTTTGTTAATTCACATTTATGTTTTTTGTGATCTGAAAAGTTAAACAGATGAAAGTAATACAATGCAATGTCTATGACATCTCTTATCTTTCTACATTATACTTGACTTTTTATTATTAACTGTGTATAAACTAGAACTAATTGAACATTTAATGATTCAGATGTTAGTAAAAATATTAACAGAAAGAAATTACCAGAAAATCAATTAAAATATATTAATCACAACATATTAAAAGCTAGTTTTAATTACTTATATGCACTGAATTTGTTGATTACAATCATAATGTTAATGACACCAGTACCATTATCAAGATATCAAACATGGCCAACATGATTAGATATGGTTCTTGATCTGTGGAAAAAATTAATCTAATGAGTAATTTTTCATTAATTATAAGGTGTTCCATCAAAGAGTACTCATACAATTTAAAAAACAAAAACAAATTGGCACAATGCTAAAACATAAAAAAAAACTATTAACATATGCTGTGCCCATGCTGGTAATAAAATTAGACATACCTGTTAAAATAAAAATTAGCAAGGAATTATATATTTTCAGTTATTGAGTCCTTTAATGTAAAATTATTTCACAAGTGATGTTAAACTAATGATGTAAGTTGCTACATTACTGATAGAGGTAAGTTAACTGGAATATTATAATGCTCCAAGCAGTGACCATTTTAGTTACCATGGTGACCGTTTTTATCTTTAGTCAAGTAAATGTCATTATAGTCACCAACAAGCAACTACATTATGTTGTTTTTCTATTTTTTACATAAGTGCTTTTCTCAGTATTTTACAACACTGTTATTAGTATTATTTTCAAATGCTTTTAGACCCATGTTAAAAATAATACAGCTCTAAGTCCCTACATCACAGGCATCTATGTTCATACAAATTGTTACTATGGGAAATCCAGACTCACAGTCCATTGTGTGAGGTGCTGCATATGGTCGCTTATAAAGATAATAGAATATTATAAACAAATAACTGTCTTTTATCAACATCAAACCAAAAAAAAGTTTCTCAAATGTTACAGAAGAACACAGTTCAGATTCTGATTGAGAAGAACCCACAGCTCTGAAGTATTATGTTCTTGATGTGCAAAATGAAAAGTTCATAGCAAAAAGATTTAAGTCATTATAGTGCCAACAGTTCAGTCGGTTAGTCCACAAAACAGGAGTAATATACTACAGTTATTGAAGGCAAGTAGGGTTGCAGGTTAATAGAAAGACTGATTTCATTGCAAGCTGCAGTTCTTTTAAGAAAGAATCACTAGTGAAACATAACAGTAATGTGAGGCTTGCAAAGGTATAGCAGGATATTTTAGGAAACCAAATGTAGTCTAAAAAAAAAAGAGTATTCCCATGTGCTATCATGAAATTGAAGCAAAACGTAACAAAATACAAAATGAAGATATATGTACAAAAATAAATACAGCATATTTTGTTCCAAAGGAAGAGCTCCTTTTCACAAAGTACTGTCTGAAGCTGCAGTTACAAAAGAAAGAATGAAGTCAATATCAATGCCATCTATATTAACAAAATGAAATGTGCTGAACAGATCAGTACAAGTTCTGTGCTGAAAAAATCTGCAACTGTTAAGTATTGGATTTATATGAAAATAAAACATACTTTTAGATGCAAATTGTTGTTTATTTTTCAAGATTTATACATTGATACTATATTATTTTGAAGAATAGTTTGCTTTTATAAGTATTAAATTTTAATGGGCAAACATTTCGTTTTCTGTTGACCATAAAGAAATAAATAAAAGCCTGATGGTCCCTTAAAGAAAAAGCTTACTTGGAGCACCAAATGTTACCACTTTTCATTACTTTTGCTTTTAAAGCACAATTAGGTGTAAACTATACAATAAACATTATCTAGTTAAGATCACTCATGATGTAAAAAAACACATATGTTCAAGAAATCTTAATATAAAATGATAGAAACCCTATAACCTGATCACTTCTGAAAGGTCTACCTTTTCGAAAGGGCTTGGGTTATAGGGTTTCTATCATTTTACAGCTAAGACCACTTGTATACATATATCTTAAACTTATACCACAGATTAAGTTCACAGTCAATAAATAACACTAAATTGTAGACAACCAGTTGTGTAAATAAAAGAAAATTACAAGCTACTCACTTTAATTAGCATGCTTATATTGAAAAGTTGAGTGGAAGAGATAAAAGTAATTATTTTGCAAAATAACAAACTGTCTGAAATGCAATTTAAAATACCCAATCAAATACAGTCTTCCTATAGTCGTCAGAATAATAAATTACCATAATGAATAATATTTCTGGTAATATCACCATTTCTAAAGTTAGTAGTTAATTTACATAAGTAGTTAAAACATATCCATTCCAAAATAATTAACAGAAGCCACCCTTCTTTGCCTAAAAGACCTTTATTGCTGTGAATTACTTATCATGACACTACAGCTGGGCCTTGGCAACAGGTGTTGCCTTCCCTCTAGTCAGCAGTTCAAGAAGGAAAAGGAGCAATAAGAAAATCAATAATTAAAAACAAAAGTGGTGGTGGGTGCTGCTAGACAGTTGCCATCTATCTAGTCAATAATTCAAAACTAGTAACAGTGGTAGATAGCCTTAGTAACTTTGCCATAACAAATACCCGGCAAGCAAGTTTGACAGTTACGGGAATTGAAACTGAGACACTTGAATACAAGTCTCTCCCATCATCAAAGGTGAACAAGCTTGAAGTATAACAACAACAAATGAGTCTAAAATTGGACAGGGACAACATGGCCCCTTATGCAACTTTGTGATTAACAACAAAGAATCATAATAACAATATTTCAATTACTTGGAATAATCAAAAATAGTAGTAATCAGAAATCTTAATTTCAATTAGGTGATTACTTCCAAGACATTTGATTTAATGATAATTTCAATCAACCATTTGTTGGGATAATAGAAAACAGTAATAACTGAAAATACTAATTTTAATTCGTTGATTATTTTTGTGACATTTGATTTAATCATAGTTTTGATTAATCTACTGTTAGAATAGCCCAAAACAGTAATAACAGGAAACATTAATATCACTTAAACAATTTAATGATAATTTTGATTAATCGATTAGATTATGGGACACTAAATCGATGTAATTGCGGCTCCGGGAATTTTGGAAAGTTTCCAAGGAAAATTTCTGAAATTTTGAATGTATGGGAATTAGCAGAAATTTTGAGTTAACTTGTATATTTTGCTCAAACAATATTCTAGCAACTCTCTAACAATTGTATTTTTACTTTGTAACTGCATATTGTGCCCTAGAAACCTGCGTATGTGCATTGTGTACATTTTAAAGAACATCAAGAGATTAATTTAAATTTCATATCCCCTGTTTGCATTTGTCTCTTAGTATTACATTATTTATATACTGCATACATAACACATGGTATATCATATGTAATGTACATAACCACTTGATAAATAACCAGTTACAACTTACAACATGGTTTTATTTTAAGCCATAACCACATAAAATTTTGACATAACCACAAAATTCTTCCCTTGGTTCTGTGTATTCACTAGTTATACATGAAGTTAACCATGCATCCTGGAAATCCCTTCATTTCTGTTGAAACAGAATGGACAGAAAAAAAAAATGTACATACTTTTATTTGAGATTTCGAATAAAACTGAGTGAAGAGTTATATCTTGTGAAATAAAGGAAATATACAATCCTCTACATACACATAGCTTTAACTAGTGTGTTTGGTTGTATTTTATTAGGGTGCATGAGGAAAATGCAAGCTTTTGTGTAAACATTTGGTAATTCAGACATTTATTAAAAGTACACTGTACACATTCACCAGGTCAAAAGAAGAGTGGCAATGATTTTTAAATTCTATTTTTTTTTCTTCAAATTTTCAAAACATATGAGCAGTGAATCCTTAGAACAGAAAATTAATCTACCATAGCCCTATATATCAGTTGAGAACTTGAGGTAAACATGAATTCTATATATAACAGGGTCTATATTTGCTTGTACTTAAAGGATGCCAAGAAAATGTCTTATAATATCTGCTTTAATCTAGAACATTAGCATTGAAATAATTTTCTGAATTTCAGAATGCCACGTATACAATCAGATTTTTGGTGACACTTCAGTGCAGCGAAAAAAGATGGCAAGGAAATTTACTTATGTAATTACTGCTCACAGCAATATGTCAAAAATGCAACCAAGATGCAAGCTCATTTGCAAAAATGCAAAAAAGCACCCCAGAATCAACACTGTGTGAAAAAACAGCAACAGTTACTCCTGGCACCAACAGCAAAAGTTCAAAAACCCGTAAAAGCTGTTTCATAGTCATCTGGTTTTTCTGCTACCACAAGTGATTCAGGTCAATCAGTTCCATCCACTTCATCAGCCACAAAGCAACTATCATATTTTGACAGCATAGACACTGCATCACAAAGCAAACTTGATGAAAGCCTAGCACGTGCCATCTATATCTCTGGTTCACCCTGATGTTAACAACAAATCATTACTGGCAAGCATTCTTCCAAAACATCAGACCTGCATACACACCTCCCACCAGACATGCACTGAGCATGCATTTATTGGAAGCAGAGTATGCACATGTTCAGGAAAAAGTTAGTGAAACTATCAAGAATGCTGACTGTGTTGCCATTATTTCTGATGGGTGGTCAAACATTAGTGGGGAAAGTATCATAAATTAAAACACCACAATACCACAACCAGTATTCTACAAAAGCAGAGAAACCAAAGCTGAACATCATACCAGTGATTACATTGCGAATGAACTCAAAAGTGTAATTCAGGAAACTGGATCAAACAAAGTGTATGCCATTGTCAGTGACAATGCTTCCAATATGAAAGCTGCTTGGACACAGATCGAAGAGGCATACCCTTATATAACACCTATTGGATGTGCAGCGCATGGACCGAGTCTTCTACTGGAGATATCATGAAGGTTGACACCATGCAAAGCTTGTTCAAAAATGCAACAGCAGTGGTAAAATATGCCAGGAGACACCAAGTGGTTTGGGCAATGTTGTGTGAAAAACGGAAAAGCCTGAATAAGGGAACAACACTTAAACTGCCAAGCCCAACAAGATTGGGTGCTGTTGTAATTATGTATAAGAGCTTGATTGATGGCAAAGAATCATTGCAAAAACTTGCAATTATGAAATCACTGGGTTTTGATAAAAGCATGCAAAACGATCTGCTGAATAATGATATTTTCTGACCACGCCTAGTGAACAGCCGCAAGATACTTGATCCTGTGGTATCAGCAATTATGCTCTTCTGTCTGATGTACCAAAGCTCCTAACTTGTGTTCAAGAAAAAGTAACTGCAGTACTTCCAAAGTCACCACTGAAAGAAGCTGAGGAAAGGGGAGCAACAAATTTAATCACGCAGAAGTCATAAGTTCTGCATGAAACCAATCCAAGCAGCAGCCAATATGCTACACCCTCGCTACACCTGTCAAATTTACTAACTGAATTATCTGTCGTGTTCTTTTATATTTCTTTACAGTGGTCGTCCATAGAAATGTAGTACACTTTTTAGAGATACAAGTATTATTTACAAGTTATAAGAGCTTAGTGTATGCATGTAAGCTGTAGCCCATTAAAGTATTGGTATATATAGTGTTTATTGCTGGATAATATAAATGTTTTAGTATTTTTTTTATTAATTTTATATTTAAAAACCAGTGTAGATGATCATTTTCATTTATGTTTATACATTCTTTGTACTTCAGGATAATTATGGTTGATGATATTTGTATAGATTTCTATTTTTTCATGTTGTGACTAAAGCATCAACACAACCATATATTTTTCAGTATTGTATTTCTTCTACTGTTTAAATATTGTATTAAATAAGAAAAAAGCTGATTTATTTCAAAAATATTTTACAAAATAATATGGCAATTTCAGTCTCAGGTAAGATTTGTAAATCATTCTTATTAACCACTAGTAAACAGTTAATTTTTGATGGTTCCCAAAATTCCCAATGTAAATTTACCACTGAAAATTCCTGGGAATTTTGCAACCCTACTCATAGGTAATTGATTAAGTCTCCTAGATCAACGGTATACCATTACAAATCCTTTAAGTTATGTGTTATAACCTATAAAATGACTCAATTTCAAATCTTTAATTTGTGCAATTGTTGTTTCTGGCAGGTTTCTCTTCTAAAAAGTTTCTTTTTAATTTTAACAACACACCAAAGTTGATAGAAGTTAGCATTTTCTTCAACTGAAAATGGATTTCCAATAGATACTTATTTCTGCTTGCAAAATACCTTTTCTTGATCTTCCACTGCCCTCTAATGCATTGAAAAGAAATTTTCTTGCTTGATGCACTAGCCTATATACTCCATAAGTTCGAGATGCTCATTTAGCATGCACAGAGCATGGGAAATCCCTCCACCAATAGGAGCATGACAGAGCAGCTGGCTCCCTCTATACTACTTGATAAGAACCTCACTTTTGAGATTAAGCCTACAAGATACACAAGAACGCTGGAAGAGGGGAGGAATGGTTGGAAGTGTGTGAGAGGAGTTAATTACCTATCAGAAATCCATTTTCCATGTAAGGAAATGATAACTTCTGATACAATATATAACCTCTTCTCACACAATAGCTAGAATCCCACACTGACTAGGTGGAAGGAGCAGTGTACGATAAAACTAGAGACCTCCAGCAGAAAGTGTCAGTAGAGAGTCAAACAGGTGTGCTATGTAATTGAATGGAAGCACATGTGG
Organism: Limulus polyphemus; assembly: GCF_000517525.1. Lineage (NCBI taxonomy): Eukaryota > Metazoa > Arthropoda > Merostomata > Xiphosura > Limulidae > Limulus > Limulus polyphemus. Next base: position 220,860 of record NW_013665859.1, on the reverse strand, counting down.
GGGACTGCACCACTTCTGGAACAGGTATGCTCTTTGCCCTTGAAGAAGTGGAGTGTTGTAAAATGGGTAGCATCGAGACCTGAATCTACTGAAAGAAAGACCTCGGAAAATGTATCAGGTGTAACTAATCAACGCGAGTCCTGCTCCATCTCAACCATACTAGTGTTATCGGAAACAAACCAAATCTGAAAGGAGAAGAGCCACAAGTAGTATAAAGACAAAAATGGACACAGATAGGTAACTCTAAACCCACATGGTAAAAATGGAAAGCCAATGGCCAATTCCTGGAATTATGAAGATGGAGGCATTCAATGAGACATTGCTAAGTATCTTCTCGACACCAACCATACAGACAAGGTTCTATGTCCCCTCCTCAGTGTAACAAGGACCTAATGTAAGATCAAAACCAGTATATACAATGTATGGTGGCCAGGGCAGGCAGACTGTTAGTAATATATACACCAACCTCTCCCATAAGTAAACAGAGTGCCATATTGCAAGCAACGGGAATTACAATGAGGAAATAAGCAAACAGCATCTGCTGGACAAACTTCCAAATTAACCGTAGGAGAGAGGAAGTATAACAAACCAAACACAGACTCATGGGGCTTTTCCTAAGCATCAACTCCACTGTATGAACAGGAAGTCATCCTGTAACTGGTATTACGAGCAGGAAAATAATTCTAACTCAACCATAAGAGCAGAGAAAAAACATCATGCACTCAGCATTATGAAGAGGATGTGGAATGCCTGTTCAACCGTATAAATAGGGCATCACATGTCCTGCAACTGGTATTATGAGCTAAACTGTAGGAGCAGCGAAATGAAACATCCTGAAACCGGAATTACCGAGAAAGGTGGAATTTACCAGTCTCAACCGTAGGAACAGGGTACGATCTACCTGAATCCAGTATTATGAAAAGGATCCAGCTTAGATTGGTCCAGCTCCAACCAACATCAGCACACCTGAAATTAAACAACCAGGGGTTTGATGGCAGGAAGGTTCCTTTTGCCCTCTTCTCAACGTAATGTAATGACATGTAATGTTAGGATGTGCATTCTACACTCGTGATGAAGCCTCCAAGGTCCACTACTCCAGCAGCTAGGAACTGGCAAGGACTTTTAAACTCCACTTAAGGAAGGGAGAATTAATGGGTGTGCAGGAGTCCAAAGGAGCTTCACACCAGAAAAAGTGCAATGGGTGACTGAAATCTTATTAGGAAAAGCAGACTGTTCCTGAGTTATTCAATCAAAGGAGTAGCAGGAATGGGCAGCAATCTCTTTCTGCCTTAAGCATGATAGCCCACAAGTGATGGTCCACCAAGTACATATAAGAATTGTACGTATGGATAAATATATATATACCACGAGGTAAGCTGCTAGTGATCTTGCAGAACACCCCATCTTGACAGTGTGTGCTATGACTTTAAAGGTATTTGGTGAGGGTTTATAAGAAAGCATGCCTGATAACTGATCTGCATCAAGATTCAAAGTACCGGGGATATGATAAGCCAAGAGCTGTATCCAGTGCACATGGTCCCAGAATAGGAGCTCCAGAGTACAAAAACAAAGGGACATGAATTCGGTATCTCCTTGCTAGGTGATGTATGAGATCACTGTAGAGTTGTTAGAATACACCATTTCCCTTAGAAGATGGAGGAAATGAGACATAGTTTGACGAATACAGCTAAGAGCTCCAAAACATTGACATGAAGCCTGGATTGGGACAATGAATATCTCCCAGAAATCTCCAGGGTATTGAGATATACACCCCAACCCACAAGAGAAGCATCAATAAAAACATGCAGATACAGATGAGGAAGTGGTAGAGGAATATCAGCAGTAGTATTGTCTCTGTCCAACCATCAAGCAAAGAAGAAAGGCAGGACAACAGGGAGATTTAAGGGATCTGAGCTAAAGGTCCATCGATTGTTGCACAACAAAGGGTTATGAGAGCCTCCAAGGAAGCCCACATCCACAAAACAGAGAGAATTAGAGGATAGGACCTTGATGACCAACTGCTAAATATCTCAAATACATAGTGGAAAAGGCCAGGCCTGACTCAGCAGGGAACTGTAGAAAACTCCAAAGGGAAAGGAAGGACTTCTCCAATTGATTCACCAACCCACACGAGCAGCCTCCTCCAGGAGCAAATTGGTGTGATCAGAAGGTGCCACACTGGAGCCTGACCCCCATAGGACCTGACCCTACTGTGTAGTCACCTATATCACTGTCGATGGTCTTGACGAGCACAGGAAAAATTAAGATAAGGAGAACGTTAAGATGCAGGTAAAGGACAAGCCATGGAAGCAGGATGATGGAAAACAAGAGGAGGATCAGGAGTTGTGGAGGAGGACGTTGTGAGAAATGATTAGCAAGGGACAAAAGAAAAGTATGCAACCTGACCACATCAACATGGGACTCCAAAGAATAAGCATGACCCCCCACACAAAAATGCAGCCACCCTTAAGTCCCTGAGGGAAGACGGGGAGATGAACCCTCGCAAGAATAATCACATTTCTCCCCAAATAGTATGGGGTATAAAGGCTAGTGCATCAAAAGAGAAAATTTTGTTTCAATGCATTAAAGGGCAGTGGAAGATCAAGAAAAGCTATTGTGCGAGAGTAGGTATGTATCGTATCAGAATTCACTGTGGAAAAAGTGATTTCAGTTTCTAACATTCAGTTTTTCATCTTCCTAAATAGTAATATAGATTGAAAATGATAACAAACCTAATGATATACCTTAAATGAAGCAAGAATTTGAAAAGAAACATTTTGCAACTTTTGTTAATTTTAACTACACATTCAAGATTAAGGAAAACATTCGTCAGTTGAATTTCCTTATAAAAAAACAAACCAAACCCACAGTACAGTATATTATAAACAAAACAAGATTGAATATAGTGTTTAGAAGGGTTCTATGATCTGTGAATGTCAGAATTCAACACAACCATGCAGCATTCTGAATGGCAAACAATATATACAGACTTGAGCTCTGTCTAAAAGTGGAAGAGTACAGAACTTTACAGCTTCATCATTTCAAATATAATGGTAATGAATGTAATGAACACCAGAAGGCTATATGATGAAATAAAATATACGTAATAAATTATATTTTGGCCTTAAGTTATATTTACACATCATAAAAGAAAAGGCAAAAAAATCTAAGTTCTTAAGTTGAAAGAGAACATGCACATATTATATTGTACATATGCTATGAAGAACAAACATCAACACATGATGTTTTCTAAGAAATAAATAGTTAATAAATACTTTTGCTGAGAAATACATATTCCTATTTTCAGAACAGAATGACAAATAGAAAACTACTAATCCATATAAAATAACAGTTATTCAGATGTAAGACAGAGTAAGGAAGATACATAACTATACAGATAACAAGACTGTCAAGGTGGTCAGTTGATAATAGAATGACATTCACTGCACTCTTAACATTTCAAAGCAGTCAATTCCCAGTCAGACTATGGATCCAAATCTGATGACAAGATGCACTGGTAATGCAATAGGACAATATTTAGAGTGAAAAAATGCTAAACATAGATCTGTAGAAAAGGAAGCAAAAGACAAAGAAGTAAGCCAAAAAAATACCTTGATGTCTTAAAAGAGATAGCAAACATGCATGCAGTTGAGGTTTAAAAAAATCTAAAATGTAAGACAAAAAATAACAACTAAATATTCAACACCAAGAAATAGCACACCAATAAAACCAGGCTTTTTCAACAGGATAAAAAAAAACACAACAAGAATTAAATTACCACTTCTTTCTCAACTGGCTGAAATATCCAGCATAAGCTATTACATCCAAGTTGGCAGAGAAAAAATAATTAGTTTACAGCTATCCAAGTATAACATCCAACATTACTGTAAAATACGTTTGAAAAGAATATGTCCTTGAGCCCACACTCATAATCAAAAAATGGGTTATGAGCAGTGTTCCCTCTAAGCTGTGCAGCCACACAACAACCAATCAAGTGCTGCATACTTCATTATTCCAGCTGTGCATATCCTTAATAATGGTGAGGAGTCTCAACACTTTGACAGCTTTATGACCCTGTCAGTCAATAGGTCTAAAGTTCAAATAACCAACTGGTAGCACTGCAAAGTGGCCTAAAGATCCAATAGGGCAAATGGCCTAAAAATACCACCACCACCCCCCAAAAAAACTGGTAGCACACATCCGCACATTGCCTTGATACTGGTGCACATGAAAAAATTCATTCCGCACATGGATTGAAAAAATTAGAGAGAACATGTAAAGAAATAACAATTAATGGAAAGTTCTTGCAATGTACAAAGTTTTTAGAAATAAATTTTTAGATTATATGTTCTTTGAAAGAAGCACAATAGATTTAGTTTACATTATTTGACAATACAAGTCAAATAGTAGTTACCTTTCAAACCAGGTGTAAATTACATCTGAAAGTATAATCATATGCAAATAAGTTTTTCATAATTAAATATACACTTTGAAGGGATGTTCCCAATTTAATGTATTAATCCTTTCTTGACTCCACTTTCTTTTTCTCCACAATACTGCACACAAAAAAAACTATGAACTGAAGAAACTCTTCCAGAAGTTTTTCCACCTATTATCATGTACAGTACTATTTAATTTCTTTCCTTTGTTTTTCTTGGGTCTCTCCTTTTGAATCAAAGTAACTTTTGCTTTTCCAAGTTGTTGATCTTTAGGGCTTTTTACAGTAGAACTTGGTGGTGGTTTGTTGCCAAGACCAAGTCTGCTGAACTTGAATGGTGTCAGACGGTAAACGCAGTACTCCATTATGTACATCTGAGATGGAGAGATGCCATGAAAAGTTATGGCGTGATCACTACAACAGTCACCACCCTGTAAAGAATCACAAAACATTATAAAATCATTCACCTGAATTCTTTTCAAACCATAATTCAGTATCTTTTTAGTGACATGCATTCAACAATACAACATACTCTTCAAAGATACATGTCTAAAAACCACCTTGTATGTCTAAAGGTCACGTGATATATTTTGTAAATTTGTATCACAAATCTACAGTCTTTCATATTAACTAATGCTGTAAATGTATACAATTATGTATATTAAATGAAGGAAAATAAAAATGGTCATTCTCCATAATTTTGTAATAATTTCAAAGGATAGAGGTTGAGAGACATACAAGTATAGAAAAATATGGTAGTTATTTTAAAACCTACATTTTATTTCAAAATATTCAGGCTGTTTTGACTATTTTTTTTTGTCAATATATTTTATACCTTCACATTTATTTTGTAAAAAATGCACATTAACATTGTTATATTAATGTTTTAAATTATGCATAGATGGAATAATATTGCAAAAGTTCAACCAGAAAATATCTAAAATCCTCTAAGTCAGGGGTTCCCAAACTTTCTCAGCACAAAGCCCCTCTCCTCCAAAACATTCTGAATCCTGACTGAGGTCCCCCACCTAATGAATCTAAAGATACCTTAACAGTATTGTGTATTTGCTATGGCCCCCAGTCTGAAAGCCCCTCCACTAAATGACATATTAGTTAAAGAAGGTGAGATTGGTGGGTTTGTATGGCTCAGGTGTTTGACTCACTTGTTAGATAGTAGTATTCCTAGAGAAAATGATCCAAAGTTTTATTTATTCCTCTACACTGATACGTGTTTAGTTTCAGCCTCATTTTTATGTGGAAGGCTTCTAGAAGAACTAAGCTCATCTTATACTTATCATCCTTAACTCTTTCATATATAAATAAATAATGTATACACAAACACACAGACACATTATATGCTGATTATCATCCAAAACTGATATCTATTACACATCATTTTATTATTTCATTTAATTTCTGTAACCAACACTGAGGGCTGACATCTAGAATAGGAGAATTCCCAAGATCAGTACTGTGAAAGCCATGGTCCATGAATTCAATAACAATAAAGAATTTCACATATAATACAATGTTCTGATTACACAGGCCTGCCATGAGTTTATTGTCTTAAAATTTTTACATGTTCTACAGTAATTTCTGCACACTGAAACTGAGAATAATATCCATTTTTTCTCCATCATGTACAAATTTTTCACAAAACTTCATATGTACTTTTACATAAGTGAATCATTTTCATCGAAATCAGGTCACATTTTGTTATGCTTAAAATGTTGACAACCACTGGCTATAAATCTACACCAATTGCGAAGTGAGAGTCTTATTGATCATTCTAGAACCCAAACATAACTATAAAAAAATGTTCATTGGGGTAAATGAAATAATAATTTGATCCAAATAAGAGTTTTTTTCTTCCCGATTTGTAACAAATCCTTATGTGATAGAAAAAAATGAATATTATTTTCTAAATCTGTGTAGCTGAATTATGGAAAATATGTTATTCAAACCAAAACAACTTTTACAAAAATGATCAAGGCAAATTTTCAACCACTTTCCCATTAAGATTAAATAGCCTTCAAATGATTAGTTTTTGGTGAGTAGAAATTTCTATGTCATGCTCAGTTGACTTCAGTTTATGTATTTTAAAAATACTACACAAATGTCCTAACTGACAAGCTTTTTTTGTCATACAAGTATGTACAAGAAATCATTGTTTTTATTTACATTCTTCACGTGTTTCCTGTTTAAAGTGGTACTTCAAGTATGTTTCAAGTCACCACAACCACCTTCCTCAATTACCTGTTACTGTAATAATAACTATCATTGGGTTCTATTTTATGGTAATGGTGTTGTGCTCACAATGCCAGTTACAGGTGAAAGTATTTCACACAGAAACATTTGAAATTTTCTTATTTTTCATTCCTTGTCAGAGTTTCTAAACATTATTTTCATACTTCACTTCTCACCCCTATTTCAAAAACTAACATAATTTTTATTTATTTGATTAGTAATGAAATGGTCCCCCAAATAACTCTCAGGATTAAATTTTATGTAAAATATTGCTTTCAAGAAGATGAAGCTTGCAGTGAGAGAAAAAAAAAAACATAAGAAAAATGTCAATTGCGAGGTTTTTCAAAAGATTTACACTTATTTTATTGTCAAGAGGGTATAGTTTCATGATTTTGTAGTTTTGAGCTTTTGGCATCTTGATTAGCTGGGAAATTACTGAAAGCACATATATCAGTTACTGATATCTTCTCTAAATTTGTTTTCCTAACATATCTGCTCAAAAATATACTGCAATAAGCAAACAAAACATAAGAATGAAAATCTACAACAGTATGACTGTTCATCAAATCTACAAAAAGATAATGTTAGCATTTACCTATAATATATATTATTTGAAAATGAAATGTTTTTATATTTTGATGTATGTTTGATTTTGTAAAGTTCTGCTAGATAAATACTTAAAAAGAATGTTAAATTATTTTAGACACAGCCGTTCTATTAAAATATATTGTCACATCACTACTTAAATGGTCTGGCATCACATATACACAGGTGGTTATTTTATGTTTAAAAAAAAATGAAGATGTAGGTGCAAATGATTAGAAATGCTTGAATAATATTAGAAGTCACATTTTAATGAATTCTAAAGTATTATCCTATAATAAGAAAACATGTCTTACCTCAGGACTCAAGAATACACTTTGCTTCCAGTATGAGCTGAATATGGATATCGAGCCTGGAATAAGTAATTTTTCTGCTGAAAATGCATTAAACCTGCTCTTTCCAAGTTGGTCTCGAGTATCCATGGGCATGATTTCTGCTTTCTGTAAAATTTTTCCTATGGAAACTCCAAAGTGTCCAGAAGGAGCTTGAATGCAAGTATTTCCATCAGGAAACAAAGAATGCAGAGTTTTTATAGCACCTACACTAAGGAGTATCCCTGAATCAGCCATGTTGAAGTAATCAAAATAATGTTTGGCTGAATGGCCTAAATAGTAGGGATGGCTTGCATTTAAAGAAGCAACATAATAACGAACATTTTCAATAATGGCAAAAGTTTCATCATCTGTAATTAAAATCCACTTGAATTCTCCATAATGTTTCTTCCACACATGAACCAAGGCTTGACACAAAGGACTAAAGGAACTAGCTGCAGGAATTTTAAAGACTGGAATCTTGTCATCGATAAAAGGACCAAAGAATTTAACACTATTGCAATGTTTTGCCCAAGTTTCTTTGACAGCCTTTGCTCCTTTAACATTGCTTGCTCTAACCAAACAAAATATAGACACTTTTTGAAACAGAAAATCAGCTTCTGTTGTTAACTTTTGATTTCTTACAGAAAAACTGATATTTTCCTCTGGAATCAAATCAGACATCAGACCCTGTGTATATAACCAAGTATCATATCTTGTATTTCTCAAGGCTGGAGTATAATGACTATAAGCTTCTGAATATTGAACCATTTGTTCATATTTTCTCCAAACAAAAGCAAATAGCATTCCAGATAAACATGCACAAATAAACAAAAACAATCTGCTGGTTGATAACCATTTCTTACAACATTCCATGTTGGTTTAAAATACTACTACTATCATAGATATTTTTTCACTATAATAAAAGTTAAAAGTTATACAAATACCAGTACAACATGCTATATATACATTAATGTGAAATTAAACTCAACAATGTTTTGAATTTTTTAACAGTTCAAAATTGTATGCCTTTACAGCTGACCACTTTATATGGCTTTAACAATCCTATAAACACCAAATAAATATAATTGCAATGTGTGACAACTGTATATTTCAAGTAAAGTTAATATAAGTTATGCTTCCACTAAATTAGCTGCTTTGTATCTTCTAGGTGCACTCAAATTTTTTCATATACCTGGAAAGAAAGAAAAATATAAAATAACTCAACAACTAATTAATCTATGATACCTATAAATTTGATGTATACACATCTACTACCATTCAACTACTAAGTTATACTTAAGAACACGACAATTTTTCTCAATTATACATCAATGTATTCCAATAATTACCAACATATTTGTATAGTTAAATAAAGCTTATGTGATGTGTTATCACCATCAAAACATGCAAATAATCTTACAACAGCAACTGACAAATCATACATGTGAAAATATTAATTATAAAATACGTTCAACAATTCACATGTCTTCAACACTTAAAAACTTCAAAAACAGCAGGTTAAACAAAAACTAGCTGTAATAAAGTTTTGTTTCCTAAGACTGCTTGAAGCTAATCACACAAGTAAAATAATAATGAATACATCTTTGAATATAATACTGTATGTCTGTCTAATATGTTGTTTGGACTAGTAAAAACAATGTACAGATTCATCAAATTTGGTTAATTGCTTTTTGACATCTATGAAAAAAAAAAAAGGTCAATTTTTAATTTAATATCAAAAAGAGAGATAATAGTATGTATTATTATTGCAAAAATTGTGGATAGTTACCAGGTTTAATATCTTTGGACACTTAAATATAACCACTTAACCTAAGATAAGCCTTTTAAAGTGGATTCTATAGAGCCTGTGAATTTAAAAAGAGGTGATTTGATGTAATACAGTAAATGAACCTAAAGAATCCCGGCAAGTAACATCAAAATCTAAGAACCAGAAATGAAAAATAATTACTATTAAAGACATCATAAACATTAATTTGAAAATAATAATTTCCTCTGTGACATATGACAGACAAAAATCATATCACTACATAATATGACATATTTAAGACAATACACATACAGATACATATAAACTTGATTAGTGAAAGTAGAACCATCCATTAGTCATATGCTATGTTGGAAATTAACATTTTCCCTACATAAATATGTATTCCTTATAGATACTCACCTCTCACACAGAATAGTTTGATCTTTCATGCATCTGCCTATGAAATATGCATGCCATTAGTGTTGAGCTAACTCCCACTAAAAATCACATGAACTATGATAGTGCATTATGACATCATTATGCAACAACAGCTCTCCATCAATAGGAGGGTGACATAACCTCCTTGCACAGTAAATCCCACTAAGCAATTATGCTTGAAATAACTTTATTCTTAGATGAGGCAAAAAGAAAGTGCACCAGAAATGGGGAAGATGGGTGGGAAGGTGTGTAGAGATAAGTATCTATCGGAAATACATTTTCATGTAAGGAAAATGTCAACTTCAACAGACCATACCTCATCCATCCTTGAAATGGTGGACAGGCCGGCGCAAACATTAAACTTAGATGAGCTCCCTTCAGAAAGTACCTAAAGGTAAAGCCCATGAAGTGTGACACCTGATGGCAGGAGCTCCACGGGGACACACTTGTGGAAGACCTCATCTTATCTCAACCAGGGTATACTCTTCAACCAGAAGGAAACAGAGGGAAAGGCAAAAGAGGTTCAAGTGTTGCAGGGATGGGCAGAATTTTATCATGATCAACTGAGCACCCACACACAAGTGGTCAGTGAGCCCAGAAGTGTAGTATGGTTAGGATGCAATCAGACTGTACTATATGCATCTCACCTTGACTCAAATAGGTAGACAGAGATGAGGTGGCAACCTCTTCCTACTGCAGAAGGGCACACTAGCTATTTGAGGGGTAACCCACACTATCCAGACAATGCCATTACCATGCTACTTTCCATTGTATTGTGCTGTACACAAATCAGTAAGGAACTCTCCAAGGTCCACCACCCCAGTGGCTAAGAAGTAGTAAGTAGCAAGGGTCTCCCATGATCCACTGAAGAAGAGGGAATTCATGTTGGGGAGACTTGCAGAAGTGCCTGTATCCCCACTGAATGCCTACCAGAAATGTTTTTTACTGCAGACAATGCAAAGGGTGACCTAAAAACCTTATTTTTAAAAACCTGCAAGCACGAGCCAAAAAAGTAGGCAGTCACTTCCCTAGTGCCACCTTTTCTCATGATAGTCCATACAATGGTACGATCTGGATCAAGCAATTGAATAATTTTAATACCATGAGGATACCTCTAGTGAGCTTGCAGAAAACCCCATTTCAACAGTATGCACTGGTAGAGCAAGGTCAAATCGGTTGAGCTCTTTCCATTTCCCCGTGCCCTGTGCAGAGTTTGGGAAATATGCATACCCTGGGAGGCAACACCAACCACCAGGTGGGATCCTATAAAAGGGAAAAGGGTGATGAAAAACTGTACTTACTGTTCTCAAAGACATTTTGTAGTTTTGTTGAAGAACACTGACTGAAGTGAGTTGAAATCCCGCAGGAGACAAAACGGCCAGCTGATAAAGATAGTGGGAAATGAGCATGTGCTAAAGTATTAGAAAGAAAAGCCTGGTCCGGATAGAGGAGTAAGTATGGTGAAAGAGATTGCAATAAGCATCGATGGCATATACATCTGAATGACAGCAACCACAGGCTAGAAGAAGAAAACATGTCTTCAGAGAATGAAGATATAATGAACACAAAGCCAATGTCTCAAACAGAGCACATGTAAGTGTGTGTGAAACCATGTCAAATTTCCAGTCAGGCATGGGAGTAGGATGAGGGGGTTGATGAAGAAGGAAAGATTGGAATAAAGTGAAGAGGAGAAGAAAACCTGACATTAATGGGAAAGGCAAAATTTAGTTGATAAAACCACCTGAGAACCATTAATAGTGTAAATCAATAATCCATAGTCGAACAACTATGTGAAAAAGGCAGAAAAGTGAGACACAGTAGGATGGCTTATAGGAAGGGAGAGGCTAATGGACCAATTTCAAAGAACCTGTCTCTTCTGTTGATAGACAGAGTTGAAGGACAACTGGAATGGGATAAGAAAATGGCTACACAATGGGAGACAGTCCAACCTGCGAACAATGGACTGGACAAACCCACATGTGTAGGTGAAGGGTCAACACTCCTGGGTGAAAGAGAGATGTGGATAGAGCAAGAGACTAGGAATGAGGCAGAGGAAGAGGAGACCTGGATGCCAACTTATGAGGTCAAGGAATATGGAGTTGTGCCAACCATAATGGCACCAGCAACATGACCCAACAAGAGATGATGTATATCAAAGCAAGGATACAAGGGGAAAAGGAATAGGAAGACACACATACAAAAAAAAGTGAGACTAGTCGTGGCTGAGAGCATCTCCTACTTGGGCTGTAGGATGAGAAACTGGAGACTCAAAGAGGGTAAGTTTGGTGTTCAGAATGGCAAAGGCACTGATGAGAGATGTGTCCAACTGACAGCACACCCAACAAAAAAACCTGATGGTGGAGAGACCACCCTGCCCAAGAGAGAGAGAGAGTTTATCTGCCACCAAGTTCAGAGCCTCTAACATTTGACAAGCTGTGAGATGAACTCAATGAGCATAAGTCCAAAACAGCAGGGGTAATGCATGGAAGCAAAATGTCCTGGAAAAGGTACTTCTGTGACAGTTGACATAAGAAATAATTAAAGAATTTTTAGAGCAAATCATGACCACCCAATCCACAAGAAGAGGGAGGAAATGGGAAAATGCCTGACCAATAGTGAGAAGTTCAAGGACGTTAATGTGCAGTGAATACTCCTCCAAAGCCCACATGCCCAACATCATGTAGTTATTCAGACACCTTCCCAGCCTGACAGAGAGGGATTCATGAAAAGCTGGAGATCCAGTCACGTGGCTGCATAAGTATGCCTGCTGTGGTGTTGACACAGTTGAACCACCAAGACAAATACTCAAGAAGAGGGGAAGGAAGGCACGTAGCTGAGGACAACGGATCCCAAGAAAGGTTCCACTTGTCCTGCAATTACCACTGGAATAAGTGGTTCAAGGGAAACCAGAGTTCCTCAAAACAAAAGAACCTCATGTAAAGAACCTCATGCCAAACCTTGGCACCAAGACATTCCATTACTCATAAATGAAATGGTGAAGGCCGAGCCCGAATGAGGCTCGAGTTGACGAATGTGCCCAGATGTGCCAAATATAGGGTGGGTGGGAGAAAAGACCTGGAAGCTTGGCAAGCTAGCCCAGCTAAGCATCCTCCTGCAAAATGTATGTGTGAGAGAGAGGAGTCTTCCTAAAAAGGAGTGAGGAGAAGCTAATCATCCATGTGATAATGGAAACTCAGCTCTAATCCATGATCAAGATGAGCGAGTGTCTCCATGACTTGATTAGAGAAATAAGAAACAGACATAATGCCAAAAGGAAAAGCATGGTACTCGAAGACCTGATCCCAATGGATGAAACAAAGAAAATGCCTGGAGGATGGGGTGATCAGATTGTGTAAAAAGGTGTCCACAGTACAGGTGAAAAGATCCATCAGAAAGAAAAAAACCCTCCATATGGAACTGAGGGATGATAAGAAATTAGCTAAGAGATGAGTTGAAAACTAGATACCAGTTCCCAGTCTTCTTGGAGACCACAAAAGGATAACCAAGTGTAGGGGTAAACACCCTCTCGATAGTGTTCTTAGCCAAGAGATCTGAGACCACATCCTTGAGACACTGAATATAAAGGGGGAACAGAGGTAGGAGGAAAGAAAATGGAAAAGGGGAGGAGGTAAATAGAGGTGGAGAGATAGGCTGTGGGTGAAATACTGAATAACCCATCTATTGGACAAAAATGGAGACCAAAGGCTGGCAAAAAAAAAGATAGATGGGCTCCCACTGGGCCAGACCTGACAGAGTAATCACCAACAAGATGAACAATGACTCTGACTATGGGAATTGGGAGGAAAGGAAGTAGATGAAGGGCAGAAAGCTGGGATGGGAAAGGGAGATGTGGATTCAGTAGACCTAAAAACAATATGGATGTGAAGTTGCCCAGGAAATGAGTCAGGTGAAAAAGGAAAGAAGGAGGGGGGATTAAAAGACAAAGGGGAAAAGAACACCTGCAAAATCATGTCAAGGAAGAGATTAGAAGAGTAAGGATTTTCCTCCACAGATAAAGTTGTGCCTAGAACACACCCTGGTAGGGGAAATAGCTAGTCAAATCATCATCATTCTGATCATATTCAAACTGGGGAGAAAAAATGTCAGCCAAATAGACAGGAGAAGGCACAGTGTGCATGAAGGAACTCACAACACATTTAACAATGGCTGTCACATCCTTCACAGACAAGAAGCCCCCAGTAATCACAATAGGGACAAGACCCATGTTAGGAAGATTGTCACCATCATGGGACAAAGGGTATAGTATCATCACTTGAAAAGTCATGATTAGTAAATAAGAAAAAATTATTTTATTTTTCTTTAGTAACAAAAGAAACCAGTCACACTTTAATGAAATTTAAATTTCATAAACTATCACAAATGTCACATAATTGATTAATAATTCTAAAAATACATCCATTCTAGGCAATGCTGAGGAAAAGAATGAAGTTATTTCGAGCACAAGTGCTCATCATGCATTAGCAAAGTACATGTTAAACTAGGCCTCGAGAAATCCTGGGTGCCAAGTCACCATGGCAACTAAAAATTTCATTGTAGCTTCTAGAATTTTGTCACAATTTATTTGTGCATAGGGCTGTGCTTAATACAAATCGAATCTAGAACAGTCCTGGACTCTTGAAAGTCTGGAACTATTTTTGCTTTCTTTGAGTCCTAAATCAAACTTTGTTTCTAGGATTTTAATGGCAGATTCAAAACTTCTTCATGCTTTTTCAGGAATGAAGTGATGCTGTTACAAAACATATTACTAATTTCATGACATTTTGTTTTTCATCTTTCTCTCAATTCAACCAATCAGTGAGCGTATTTAGACATAGATGGGACCAAAGGCAGTTAGTTCAGGCAAAACTACCAAGTGCTTGTTGATATCCTATAATTGTTAGCATGCAATTGTTACTGTGAAAGTAAATAAATATACACTGGTGCCTCAAATATCCACACTGGTTCGGGGAAAACACAAAATCGTGGATAACAGAAACAGTAAACAATTGAGGTATTTGTGTATCTCACCAGTTAGCCCATTGTTTAATCTAAATAAAATTCTTCAATATATTCAAGTTCTTTGTTTTAAATTATAATCTTCTTACTGTTATTTAATCACATTATCAAGAAAAATGATAAAAGTCATCACAATAATAATCATAAAAGCTAAATGTCGGTCGGTCAAGCGATCATGCTCAATTTCTCTGAATTTGATGAATTACACGAGTCTAATTCCACTTTTCTACTATAATACTTTCTCTTTTGATTGCCCGTTCCTGTTTTAACTGAATTTAATTGCTAATAGGTATAATAGCTCCTAAATTTCTGCACTTTTTCTGCTATAGACACAGAAGTGCATTTACACTCTATCAATGCCTGTGAGAAATAAGTCAAAAATTAGCACAAATCTAAGCTTAGGAACTATTATCAAAAAGCCTTTCTTAAAGTAGACTTAACATACAAATTATATGAAGGGAAGAGGACAATGCATAACTGGGCAATATCCCAATACAACCTGAACATGCATCTGTGGTTAAAGGATGCCCATTGTGCAGCATAGAACAGCGGACAACAACTGAATTTGAGTGAAATCTTTAAGAAATCCTAATGTGTATTTTGTGTGTTTTTGTATACTATGTTTTTAATCACTAATCAAATAAAGTTAACCAAGCTACAAATATTTTGTATTCCTGTCTTAACAGCTAAAAATAAAATAGGCAAGGCTAGATTTGAACTGGCTGACTTACGATTTGAACACACATCAGATCCTACAAGCGAAAACCCTGGATATCTTGCAACACCTGAACTTTTGCAAATAAAATTAATTTCTGAGCGACAATTTCTCCAAAGCATGTAAATTATTGTCCAGAATTGTAATGGCACAATTATTTTGAGAAAATGTGGGGAAAAGTAAAAACAACGTATAATCGAAGGTCATGGATTGGCTCCTAGATCTGAAAATATTTGTCGAGTTTTTGGGTGGGAGTGGCATGCAAATCTCATAGGCAGATACGCGAGGGATCAAGCTATTGATGGGGTGTGAGCTAAGTGTGAGGAGGTGAGGTATCATTCAGCTTTATCATTAGACTGAATTTTTATTTAAGTTCATTCAAAGAAGCTCAAAATAGGTTATCAACATTATAGTCCTTTATTTCACTTCAGCCATTAATTAGCTAGACCTTGGTGCAGACATAGTGAACATGGTGATGAATTACTTTTTTAAACTAGATATGTCAAAAGTAAATACTCTACAGCTTTTAACATCCATACACTGATACCTATTGAATAAAAGTTTAAAAGAATTTAAACTAACTATACAAACCACATCATCTGTAAACTTCTTCTGAAGTTTGTAACTTTAATAGATGAATAATTTGGGCAAAATACCAGTCCAAATCAATGTCTCAAATCTTAAATTTATTACCCATAAAAATTAAAGGCTGCATTCGCAACTTTTTCATTCCACCTCTTAAGCAGATAACCTACAGTACAGTATATTAGGCTGTCTAAGTCCTAACAATTTTAATGGCTAAATACAATCACAGATAAGCTTTAGAGAAAACAAAAATTAATGCTTCCCCTCACAGATCATACTTCTTAGAACAGATAAACATATCTTTTCTACAGTACAACTCTCCATTCTTTCAAACATTTTTTTTTGTGGGTAGTAACTGGACCAAAAATTGCTGTCATACACTAGGGTGGATTAAGGGGAAGTGAGGTCTAAAGGTCCTATATTAATGCAAGGCTCTTTCAATATTGATGTTTTTTAAATGCACAAGCAGTCCTCCACTAAGTCAACAGTTAGCCTATACAGCTTTCACATTGAAAATCTTGGTTTGTCGCTGCTGAGGAGAAGTACAGATATCTAACTGTGTAGCTTTGCACTGTGAAAACAAAAGTACACTTTTTGAATTCCAGTTATTACATACACCATTACAAAATACTGGCAATATTTGATAACAATATCTTAAATGGTTAAAATTACTGGTAAACTGCTTTCTTTCAACACTTTTGTTCAGCAAATTAATCTATAATGTCTTCAAAGTGTGAATTATGACAAGACCAATGGTCATGATTGTCAGATCACAGAGTTTCTGCTGTTATGTAGTTAATTTTTGTTCATTTATTACACATTTCATTCTCTAAACTTCATAGTTGGTAATAGGTAACACTGAAAAGGACTGGCATGCAATTTCAATATTTGTTTTCCCAGTTCCTTGGTTTCTAAGAATCTTATACAACTTTATAGCAGACTTATCTTCTTCCCATTTGACAAACTGGCAAAACTGCAGAAACTCATCCAAAATAATATCTTCTAACTCATCACAGTAAATTCACTTGGGTTTCTAAGCAGCTTCCAGAATGTTAGTGTTGGGCATACCAAAAATCCTGTAGGAATACATATTTTGCTTGAAGGGTGAAAAAAAGTTTTAGATAAGGTACCAAACAGAAAATTAGCTAAACAAATCACATCAGTACGGATTGGGGAAAGACTTGTTAACTGGAATGTAGCATGGATGAATAAGAGAAAGCAGAAGGTTGTTATTAATAAAGTCTAGTTAAATTGAACCCTTGTTGCTAGTGTGGTGCCTCAGGGTGAGTACTTGGGCCTTAGCTTTCTATCATTTACATTAATGATATTGATAATGGCGTAATTAGAAAAGTTGTAAAGTTTGCTTATGACATGGATATTTCTAGCTGTATGAACAATGTTGGAGTTATACAAAATTATACGAGTTAATTGGTAAGCAGGCCAATAGTTATCATATTACCATAAATTACATTATGTGCAAGATAATAGAGTTGGGTTGTTATAATTTGTATATAGATGGGAATCTAATGAATAGCATGAATGAAGAAAAGAATCTTGGCACAGTGATGGACAAGTCACTCAAGTCATTGAAGCAACATTCTATTGCTAGTACTAAAACTAACAGAATTTTAGGAAGTATTTAAAAACATGATTACAAGTCAAAAGATGTAATGATCTTTACATCTTTATATACAAATCATTAGCTAGACTACACTTTGAGTACCGTATAGAGTTTTGGTCTCCTTATCTAGAAAAGTATATTGTCTTACAAAAGTTTGAAAAGGGTTCAGAATACTACTGGGATTATTCTGTGGATAGAAGGGTTATCTAAAGGGATAAGACAAAGATATCTATAACTTATTTCCTCTTCAAAAATGGGTAAATTTTTAAAAATTATCTGGGAATTGACATGATAAATCTCTCTGATGTAGTTATGCTGTATTCTGATGACAAACAGATAAGAGAACACAAGTTTAGGATTTGGAAAAAGACAAGCTAGACTCAAGATAAGATACTTTTACTATTTAAACAAGGTGAGTTGCTTATGTAACGAGCTTCCATTGCCATTAGTGAAGGCTCAGGAATTGATGGTGTTCTGAAATATAAAGTGAGGTTTTAATTTTCACTTTTTCTTTTCTTGGGTAAAAGTGTGTTGGAACAGCCTTGAAGGGCCTAATGGTACCTTGTTGACCAAATATCATAACGATATAACCACTACAACTTACAAGTAAACTTGTACAAATATTTTACCATTTGGAACCAGAAAGAGTGATACTAAACACCAAACAAGAAACATTGAAATAAAAATTATGGTACCAAAAAGGAAGAAAATATACTTCTTAAAGGAAATATACCAAATATTTTATGTTATTTCTCATTACGTTTCCATAATAAAATGGAAAGTGAAAAACAACAACAAACAAATGAATACAGAAGAGGAAATTACATATACACTTATACTCTTTTTTTTTTTTCAGAGCCATAATTGCCATAATCTCACTCAATAACGAGGAACACCATTAAATATTTTCTGCATTTCTTCTTTGTATTAAGAAATATAGTCTCTTCCGTTTTGGTGCGATAATTTCCCTTTTAGTAGTATAATTCATTTTTTATTACAAATAGTAGTAGGTTCAGACTATATAATTAAAATAAAAGTATATAGTCTCGATATGGTATATCAATATCATGGCCATAACTGTAACTGTAAGGACACTTAGGTCGTGCTCTCAGTTGTTTTTTAGATTTCTTCACACACTCATGTACATATAATTAGAAATTTTAGCTTGAAACGCAAGTCTAACCATTGCAGAAGATTAGTTAAATAATACATTAAATTCATAACTTTGTTCAAAGCGTTAGGCTTAGTTGTAAAATTAAATTGTTAGGACCTAGACCAATAATTATTTTCCACTTACATGTTAATTATGCACAAAGGTAAGTCATTACCCATGCATCTCGACTCTTCTTCTTATTATTATCTGTCACCAATGTGTTAGTGTTTGTCGTTAAGAAGCATAATTTTCATGGAATAACTACAATTTAGGTAATTTAAATTTTAGTAAGTAACCTATGAGTTCTGTACCATATTGAAAATTACAAGTTAATCTTAAACCCAGAGAGTTAGCAGTTACTATAATACATTGACATAATATAAATATCTAAAGAAAATTATTTGCACTCGAACCTAAAAAAGCGAACGATGAAAATTTGGTAAGATCTTCAGCACTTTCACAAACACACAAAGAAACGGAAGAAACAATTTCCTTTTCTTTTAAAAAATATAATAGTTGGCAATAGTGAATCCATAGGGAGGGGAGTTTGACCTACTTTTCCGATGGACTATCGAAAGTACTCACGCACTTATCAAAAATTCTCGATGCACTCCTATCTGGTAAGGTTCCATAGTCTCCTTTTGAATGTTTTCTACGTATTTTACAAGACCAATGCCGTAGCTTTTCAGTCAAGACCAATATGTTGAAGAATTATTATTATTTTTATGATAGAGATTCCTGGCATATGTAACAACTGCGAGAACTCTATACATTAATTTATCCGGTCCCCTTGTTTTCAAGCTGCATTATAAAGTATGTTAAACAACAACAAAAAAAAAGGAAATAACGAAAACGAAAAGAAGTCTTTAACATATATATACAATCGTTAAACAGTTGGTCTGCTGTATAACATCGAATAATGAATTCGACGAAATGTCATAACGTTATTCACATATCTAAATTACTCAAAATTCCATAGATATTAAACAATAATTTGTGTTTGATAAATTGCCCCCAGTGGCACAGCGGTATGTCTGCGGACTTACAACG